>NW_026652346.1:162288-163662 GCF_009828535.3 Hylobates moloch | reverse complement strand
TGCCTCAGCCTCCTGAGTAGCTGGGACTACAGGTGCCCGCCAACACGCCTAGCTAATTTTTTGTATTTTTAGTACAGACAGGGTCTCACCATGTTAGCCAGGATAGTCTCGATCTCCTGACCTCGTGATCTGCCTGCTTCAGCTTCCCAAAGTGCTGAGATTACAGGTGTGAGCCACTGCGCCTGGCCTTAATTAACTTTTTTTAAAGCAGAGTCTTGCTCTGTTGCCCAGTCTGGAGTACAGTGGCTCAGTCATGGCTCACTGCAGCCTCCAACTTCTGGGCTCAAGCGATCCTCTCTCCTCGGCCTTTCCAGTAGCTTGGACTACAGGTGTGCACCACCACATCCAGCTAATTTTTTATTTTTATTTTTTGTAGAGATGGGATCTTGCTATGTTGCCCAGGCTGGTCTCGAATGCCTGGCCTCACGTGATCCTCCCATCTCAGCCTCTCCAGTTCCAGAAGCTGGGATTACAGGCATGCACCATCACACCTGTCTCATTTAAAAAAAATTTTTTTTTGAGACGGAGTTTTGCTCTTGTCACCCAGGCTGGAGTGCAGTGGCACGATCTCAGCTCACTGCAACCTCTGCCTCCCACATTCAAGCGATTCTGCTGCCTCAGCCTCCCAAGTAGCTGGGATTACAGGCGTGAGCCACTGCGCATGGCCTTTAAAATTTTTTTTGTAGAGACGGGGGTCTTACTATGTTCCCCAGGCTGGTCTTGAGCTTCTGACCTCAAGCAATCCTCCCGCCTCAGCTTCCCAGAGCGCTGGGATTACCGGCCGGTGCCACAGCGCCCAGCAAAGACTCTGCCCTCTGCTCTCCACCTAGTCTCACCGCACCTCCTCCTGGTCCTCCTCTGGAGCTGGGTGCCCCACTACCGGGCCGAGTCTGCTCACCAGGATTTGCCTGTCTTAAACAGTATTTTCCCTCCCACTTCCCAGAAATGGCCCTTTTGCTCTTCTTTCCCCTCTCTCCAGTACCTGCATTTTTCCTTCCACCGAAGCTGACGACCAGCTCAAAGTCGGTGACCAGGTAGAGCCGTTGGCCCCGCAGGGTGACCCGCAGGTGCTCATTCGGCCTGTAGGGGACGGCCATCTTCTGGTTGTTGACCTAAAGAGGGAAGACAGGAGCCACAGAGAGGGCTGAATCCTCCTGACCTGCTGCCATTTCCTGGCTGGGCTTTGCTTCTCCCAGTCATCTCCATACGTCTCCGTGCAGACAGTGGAATAAGATACCCCAATGGGCTTTGCTATTCACGTGGCAGAAGCCTCTGTGAAGTCCGCCCCCTTCCCAGACCAAGTCCTTCCTTGCAAAAAATTGGCACAGTGAGGCCGGGCACAGTGGCTCACGCCTGTAATCCCAGCACTTTGGG
>NW_026652346.1:150610-162278 GCF_009828535.3 Hylobates moloch | reverse complement strand
TGAGGCAGGAGAATCACTTGAACCTGGGAGGTGGAGGTTGCAGTGAGCCAGGATGGTGCCACTGCACTCCAGCCTGGGTGACAGAGCGAGACTCTGTCTCAAAAAATAAAAATACATCGGTGTAGTGGATGCCATTGGTTCTTCAGCCCAGGATTGACCTTCACACACCTCATGCTCTGTCCTCCTCCTCCTCCTCTCTTCCTCTTGTCTCTTGCCAGCCTCTGCTGCCTCCCCACATGAAGTGAGCTTGTTGCTGAATTTGTTTTTGGTTTTGAGACAGTTTCTGTCACCCAGGCTAAAGTGCAGTGGCAAGATCTTGGCTCACTGCAGCCTCAAACTCCTGGGATCAAGTGATCCTCCAGCCTAAGCCTGCCCAATAGCTGGAACTACAGGTGTGTGCCCCCATATCCAGCTCATTTTAAATTTTTTGCAGAGATGTGGGGTCTTGCTATTGCCCAGGCTGGTCTTGAACTCCTGGGCTCAAGTGATCCTCCTGTCTTAGCCTCCTGAGTAGCTGAGATTACAGGCGTGAACCACTGCATCCTGCTGACTCTGATTTTACAACCAGCCCACCCCTGCCACAAACATCCCAGGAAACAGGGATCCCTGACTCCAGGTGGCCTACGTGGTCCAGCTGCCTTCCCACACCCACCAGGCCCTGGCCCAGCTCTTACCACAAGCTCCAGACCAGCTTGGAGCTGCACTTTATAGCCATAGACGGTGGTAATCACTTCCTGCAAGAAGATGGAGCTCCTGGGAGGATCCATCTTGTTGGGTCCTTCCACGAGGAGGGGCTCCACCCCCTCAGGCAGTACATCCACAGTCTTGATCAGAACATAAGTCATGCGGCCTTGGAAGCGGTAGCTGAAGCCATCAAATGTGAGGTAACGGGGGTCCCCATAGACTATGCATTGTTCAGACTCTGCCAAGAAGTCAAACATTGAGAAGGGGCTGGGCGCAGTGACTCACGCCTGTAATCCCAGGACTTTGGGAGGCCAAGGCAGGTGGATGACCTGAGGTCAGGAGTTTGAGACCAGCCTGGCCAACATGGCGAAACCCCGTCTCTACTAAAAATACAAAAATTAGCCAGGTGTGGTGGTGCGTGCCTGTAATCCCAGCTACTTGGTAGGCTGAGGCAAGAGAATTGCTTGAACCCGGGAGGTGGAGGTTGCAGTGAGCGCCGAGATCGCGCCACTGTACTCCAGCCTGGGCAACAGAGTAAGACACCATCTCAAAAAAACAAAAAAACAAAACAAAAGACCGAGAAGGGACCCTGCCCAGGTGTAACGGTCCCCAGAGTCCCTCCCCCACAGTGACATCCCCTGTGGCCACCCTCTTAGGCTGAGGCTCCCTGGATCCTTTCTTTTCTCTTTTTTATTTTCTTTTTCTTTTTTTGAGACAGGGTCTTATTCTGTCACCCAGACTGGAGTGCAAGTGGCACAATCATAGCTCACTGCAGCCTCCAATTTCTGGCCTCAAGCGATCCTCCTGCCTCAGCCTCCTGAGTAGCTGGGACTTCAGGTGCACACCATCACCCCTAGCTAATTTTTTTCTTTTTTTAGAAATGGGGACCACACTACATTGCCCAGGCTGGTCTTGAACTCCTGGCCTCAGGAAATCCTCCCGCCTTGGCCTCCCACAGTCCAAAGTGCTGAGATTACAGGCATAAGCCACCAAGCCTGGTACCTAGACTTTTTTTTTCAATACCTACTGACGTTCAATTAGAGGCCGTTTATTATTATTATTTTTTATTTTTTTGAGACAGGGTCTCACTCTGTGTCCCAGGCTGGAGTGCAGTGGTGCAATCATAGCTCACTGCAGCCTCAAACTCCTGAGCTCAAGCAATTCTCCTGCCTCAGTCTCCTGAGTAGCTGGGACTACAGGCACAAGCCACTACACCTAATGTTTTAAAATTTTAAAATTTTTTGTAGGGACAGGGTCTTCCTATGTTGGCCAGGCTGGTGTTAAATTCCTGGGCTGAAGTGACTTTTCCACCTATGCCTCCCAAGTACTGGGATTACAGGCATGAACCACCATGCCCAGCCTCCCTGGATCCTTGATCTTCAATTTTCTCTCTCTCCTGGCCTGATTAAAAACCTTAGAGGGGCTGGGCACAGTGGCTCATGCCTGTAATCTCAACACTTTAGGAGGAAGGAGGAACACTTGAGCCCATGAGTTCAAGCCCATCCTGGGCAACATAGCAAGACCCCATCTCTAGAAAAAAAATAGCAAAATTGGCTGGGTGTGGTGGTCCATGCTTGTAGTCCCAGTTACTTGGGAGGCTGAGATGTGAGGATCACATGATTCCAGGCATTTGCGGTTGCAGTGAGCTATATTACGGTGCCAGTGCACTCCAGCCTGGGCAACAGAGCAAGACCCTGTCTCAAAAAACAAACAAACAAGAAAACGAAAATCTTGGAGGATCTCCTTGACCAGTCCCTTCTTTTGGCCCTACAGGTGGAGGGTCCCAGAGGGGATCAGGACCTGGCACATGGCCACAGAGTTAGCAAGAGCTAAACTGGAGGCCAGGCCTCCTGATCCAGTCGCCCACCCCAACCCCTGACTATGCTGGGGTTCAGGCTAAGCCCCTTCCCACCCTGCCTCTTCCTCCACCTCAGCCCTGGCCCCAAGTGCGCCCCTCTCCAACCTCCCTAGTCGCTCCCCTTACTGTCTGAGACACAATTGCTTTTGCTATTGTCGGAACTGAGCTGGCAGTGGGACCCAGAGGGGCATCGGAAGTCCCCACACTGAATGGCTCCTCCTGTGCAGACACACTTCTCCGTGCAACCACTGGAGACCCAGCTCTTGCCCAGCTGTAGAAGTCACAGGAAGAGAAAGAGAGTGAGGAGGGGGCTGGGTGCGGTGGCTCATGCCTGTAATCCCAGCAATTTGGAAGGCCGAGACGGGTGGATCACCTGAGGTCAGGAGTTTGTGACGAGCCTGGCCAACATGGTGAAACCTCGTCTCTACTAAAAATACGAAAATTAGCAGGGCGTGGTGGCGCTTGCCTGTAATCCCAGCTACACAGGAGACTGAGGCAGGAGAATTGCTTGAACCCAGGAGGCAGAGATTGCAGTGAGCAGAGATCATGCCACTGCACTCCAGCCTGCTGGATAATAGAGGGAGGCTCCGTCTCAAAAAAAAAAAGGCACTGTGTTTGTGCTTGATGTCTTACATATGTTGTGCAGGAGATACTACTGAACCCATTTTATAGATGAGGAAACAGAGATAACAGAGGTCACCTGACTCATCAGTGGCACCATCAGGATTCAATCCTAGGTTAGCCTGAAATGAGGCCATGGTCTTTCCACTATACCATGCCATGTGCTGCTTGTTTGGATTCCTCAGATCCAAAACCCAAACCATGCGCCATCAGCCCAGACCTGGCTGGAGATCAATATGCCACTCACACCAGCCTTCACACCCCTGGGCCAGCTGTAAAGTCACAGGTATCCCAGGCTGAGAGAGGCAGAGAAAAGGAGAAAGCACCGCCCTCAAGCTGTGTTGCCTCCAGTCCCATTTCCCATGCCCACTCACAGGGATGGAGCCACCGTGGGCATCCTTGCAGCCACACTGACTTCTGGGGACACACTTGTCTTCACTCAGCACATAGCCGGGCTGACAAATGCAGCCCTCAGCGCAGGCAGAGGGGACTTTGGCGCCCTCACACCGGCCATCCAGGTCCCAGCAGGAGGGTGAGCAGGAGGGAAGGCAGTTGGTGTAGCTGCTGTAGGCAGGGCATTCCAGAGCTGTGGGTGAAGGAGACAGTGGGTCAGTGGAGAGGGTCACAGGGGGCCAAGGTGGGCAGGGGCTGTACAAACCAGGCTATGGGTGGATGACCAACAAGGCTTGGGGAGCTTTTTTTGTCCTTTTGTTATTCATTCAGCAAACATTTACTGAGTATGGGTTGTGTGCCAGGCTTTGGGGGAAAGAAACGAAAAAGCAGCTGGGCATGGTGGCTCACGCCTGTAATCCCAGCACTTTGGGAGGCCGAGGTGGGTGGATCACAAAGTCAGGAGATTGAGATAATCTTGGCCATCATGGTGAAACCCCGTCTCTACTAAAAATACAACAATTAGCTGGACTTGGTGGTGGGCGCCTGTAGTCCCAGCTACTCAGGAGGCTAAGGAAGGAGAATCGATTGAACCTGGGAGGCAGAGGTTGCAGTGAGCCAAGATCACACCACTGCACTCCAGCCTGGACAACAGAGTGAGACTCTGTCTCAAAAAAAAAAAAGGAACAAGAATGGCTCTCCCAAGTCAGTGTGAAGGACAGTGGTCAAACAGCAACTGCAGCAGGACCTTGAAATGCATGATCAGTAGGTGTGTTGACAGGCAAGATGGAGGCACAGAGCAGGGAGGTATTAATTCTCTTGGGGGAGTTAAAGAAAGGCCTTTAAGCAAAAATAGTGTGAACAAGTGGAAATGCATACCATGTTCATGGATAAGAAGGTTCAACAACATGGTGATGTTAGTTCTGTCTCAGTGAATGTACACATTTAATGTAATCTCAATAAAATATACCAAAAATAGGCCAGGAGCGGTGGCTGGTGCCTGTAATCCCAGCACTTTGGGAGGCCGAGGCGGGCGGATCATGAGGTCAGCAGATCGAAACCATCTTGGCTAACTTGGTGAAACCCTGTTTCTACTAAAAATACAAAACATTAGCCGGGCGCGGTGGCAGGTGCCTGTAGTCCCAGCTACTCGGGAGGCTGAGACAGGAGAATGGCGTGAACCCGGGAGGCAGAGCTTGCGGTGAGCCGAGATCGCGCCACTGCACTCCAGCCTGGGCGACAGAGCGAGACTCTGTCTCAAAAACCGAAAAAAAAAATATATATAGATATATTTTTTGCGGGGGCAGGTGGGGACAGAGTCTCTCTCTGACGCCCAGGAGCGATTTTGGCTCACTTCAGCCTCTGCCTCCCTGGTTCCAGGGATTCTCCTACTTCAGCCTCCCAGGTAGCTGGGATTACAGGCATGTGCCACCATGCCTGGCTAATTTTTGTATTTTTAGTAGAGATGGGGTTTCACCATGTTGGCCAGGCTGGTCTCAAACTCCTGACCTCAGGTGATCCTCCCACCTTGGCCTCCCAAAGTGCTAGGATTACAGGAGTGAGCCACCACACCCAGCCACCAAAAGTATTTTATATGTGTGTGTGCTTTTAATAGGACAAGATGATTTCAAAGTTGAGCTGAAGACATAAGCAAACCAGAAAAGCCAGGAACTCCCTTAAAAAAAAAAGAGCCATCAGTAGTGAATATCTCTCCGTAAGTCAATGTTTTTTATTTTATTTTATTTTATTTTATTTTATTTTATTTATTCATTTATTTATTTTTTCGAGATGGAGTTTCGCTCTTCTCGCCCCAGCTGGAATGCAATGGCACGATCTCAGCTCACTGCAACCTCCACCTCCCAGGTTCAAGCGATTCTCCTGCCTCAGCCTCCTGAGTAGCTGGGATTACAGGCACATATCACCACGCCCTGTCGGCCAGGCTGGTCTCGAACTCCTGACCTCAGGTGATCCGCCCACCTCGGCCTCCCACAGTGCTGGGATTACAGGCGTAAGCCACTGCGCCCAGCCCAAAGCTCATTTTAAATTTTCAGTGATTACGACTTTGTGTTACTGCCACATGCAAATACAGATGGACCGACAGAACAGAGGAGAAAGCTCAGATATGAATCCAAATATATATGGGAATTTAGTATATGATAAATGTGGTATCTCAGTCCCTGGGCAAAGACAGACTAGTCATTTAATAATGTTGGAACAGCTGGCTAGCCTTCTGGAGAAAAACAAAAACAAAGTTGATTCATACCTCATTTTACACATCAGGATAAATCCTCATGGGTCAAAAACTTAGACATACACCAAAAAAAAAAAAAAAAACCCCACTTAAATATAAAAAAATGAAACCATAAAAGTTCTAGAGCAGGCCGGACACAGTGGCTCACACCTGTAACCCCAGCACTTGGGGAGGACGAGGCGGGCAGATCACTTGAGGCCAGGAGTTTGAGACCAGCCTGGCCAACATGGTGAAACCCCATCTCTACTAAAAATACAAAAAAATTAGCCAGGCGTGGTCGTGTGCACCTGTAATCCCAGCTACTCAGAAGGCTGAGGCAGGAGAATTGCTTGAACCCAGGGGGCAGAGGTTGCAGTGATCCGGGATCGTGTCACTGCAGCCTGGGCCACAGAGCGAGACTCTGTCTCAAACAAACAAAATTTCTAGAGCAAAGAATCAGCAAAATCTTTTGTAGCTTCTGTGGGGCTAGCATTTATAGCTATTGCTCAAGATGCAGAAGACATAAAACAAGATTAATATATTTGACCCCATAAACATTTTTGTCCTGCAAGGCAAAAAAAAAAAAAAAAAAGTCAAAAGATGAAAACAAAAAGGACTGGAAAACTTTGTGTAACTCAGAGCACTAATAAAGGTCTACTTTCCATAATAGATAAAGGACTTCCATGAAATAGTTCAATGAAGACCAACGACTCAGTGGAAAAATGGTGACTGGATAAGAGCAGATAGTTTACAAAAAGGGAAATTCAAAGGGTTCCTAAGTACATGAAAAAATGTCCAGTCTCACTCATAATAAAAACTCAAATTAAGACTTGTTATTTTTCATATCCGGGCGCAGTGGCTCATGCCTGTAATCCTAGCACTTTGGGAGGCTTGAGGCAGGTGGATCACCTGAGGTGAGGAGTTCAAGACCAGCTTGGCCAATATGGTGAAACCCCGTCTCTACTAAAAATACAAAAATTAGCTGGGCGTGGTGGTACATGCCAGTAACCCCAGCTACTCGGAGGCTGAGGCAGGAGAATCACTGGAACCTGGGAGGCAGAGGCTGCAGTGAGCCGAGATCATGCACTCCAGCCTGAGCTACAAAGTGAGACTCAAAAAAAAAAAAAGTATAGCAATGTCAAATAAAAACTCAGGCTTATAGCTTCTTTCAAAAAACAAAATCAGAGGATCTGGTCACGCTGGACCCACGGTGATGCCCAGCAGCTGTGGGGCAGCTGAGCAGCGGCCCCCTTCTGCACGGGACCTGTGTGCAGCTTTCACCCTGACCCTTCGGCCAGCTCAGGCTGCTGTGCTCATGTTGCCTCCACTGGCCCTGAGAAGCTCTGCAGCGCCCCCTGCACCTCCGCTTTGCTCCTGGAATGTGAGAGTGCTTTAAAGCAAAATAAACCTTCTTGGCCAGGCGCAGTGGCTCACGCCTGTAATCCCAGCACTTTGGGAGGCCAAGGCAGGCAGATCACGAGGTCAAGAGATCGAGACCATCCTGGCCAACATGGTGAAACCCTGTCTCTACTAAAAATACAAAAATTAGCTGGGCGTGATGGTGCGTGCCTGCAGTCCCAGCTACTTGGGAGGCTGAGGCAGGAGAATCGCTTGAACCCAGAAGGTGGAAGTTGTAGTGAGCCAAGGTCACACCACTGCACTCCAGCCTGGTGACAGAGCGAGACTCTGTCTCAAAAAATATATATAAAATAAAAAAATAAATAAAATAAACCTCCTTAAGGAACACTGGCAAAAAAAGACGTTTTTCAATTCTCAGATTGGCAAAACTCCAAAAGCACAGAGCATATAGTTTTCTTGTCTTTTGTTTTTTAAATTTTTTTGTAAGATGCAGGGGTCTCACTATATTGCCCAGGTTGGTCTCAAACTCCTGGCCTCAAGCAATCCTCCCTTCTTGGACTCCCAAAGTGCTTGGATTATGGGTGTCAATCACTGCACCCAGCCAAGAATATAAATTTGAATTTGTTTATATAAGCATAAATAAGTGGTCTTGGGAAAAATACTGAGACATGAACCAGGCCCATGGGGTGAGAGTGGTAGGGAGACCGTACACTGGTATCTTTTTTTGTTTTTTGGGGAGATTTTTTTTTTCTTCTGAGATAGAGTCTCGCTCTGTCACCCAGACTTGAGTGCAGTGATGCAGTCATGGCTCACTGCAGCCTCAACCTCCCGGGCTCAAGTGATCCTCCCACCTCAGCCCCCCAAGTAGCTGGGACCAGAGGCATGCACCACCATACCCAGCTAGTTGGTAATTTTTTGTAGAGATTGGGTCTCACTATGTTGCCCAGGCTGGTCTTGAACTCCTGGGTTCAAGCAATCCACCCACCTCAGCCTCCCAAATTGCTAAGATTACAGGCATGAGCCACCACACCCAACCTACTGGGTATCTTTTAATACTTAAAAGTATTTTCAAATTTTTAATACTTTATACGTTTTTGAATCCTGCAAATGTGTTACGTATTAAAACAACTCTATTGAATTCCTGTTTTAAATTGTAAAAGGTTCTGGCATTATATAGTAGTGATAGTTGCACAAGTTTATCAAGATACTAAAAGACACTTTTTTTTTTTTGAGATGGAGTGTCACTCTTGTTGTCTAGGCTGGAGTGCAACAGAGCGATCTTGGCTCACTACAACCTCCGCCTCCTGGGTTCAAGCAGTTCTCCTGCCTCAGCCTCCCGAGTAGTTGGGATTACAGGAGCCCACCACCACTCCTGGCTAATTTTTTGTATTTTTAGTAGAGACGGGGTTTCACCACGTTGGCCAGGGTGGTCTCTAACTCCTGACCTCAGGTGATCCACCTGCCTTGGCCTCCCAAGCTGCTGGGATTACAGGCATGAGCCACCACACTCGGCTAAAAGACACTTTTAAAAGAGTGAATAGTATGCTATGGGAATAATCTCAATAATTTTGTTTTTTTTAAGTAAAATGCTATAGAAGTTTGCCCAGTTGTCTGCTAGGAGGAAAGAAGAAAGGTTTCTGACCAGCCTGGCCAATATGGTGAAACCCCGTCTCTATTAAAATCACAAAAATTAGCCGGGTGTGGTGGCACACGCCTGTAGTCCCAGCTACTTGGGAGGCTGAGGTAGGAGAATGACTTGAACCCAGGAGGCGGAGGTTGCAGTGAGGTGAGATCATGCCATTGCACTCCAGCCTGGGCGACAGAATGAGACCCTGTATCAAATTTTTTTTTTTTTATATGGAGTTTTGCTCCTTTTTGCCCAGGCTGGAGTGCAATCGCACAATCTCGAGTCACTGGGACCTCTGCCTCCTAGGTTCAAGTTATTCTTCTGCTTCAGCCTCCCAAGTAGCTGGGATTACAGGCATGTGCCACCACGCCCGGCTAATTTTGTATTTTTAGTAGAATGGGGTTTCACCATGTTGGCCAGGCTGGTCTCGAACTCCTGACCTCACGTGATCCACCCACCTTGGCCTCCCGAAGTGCTGGGATTATAGGCGTGAGCCACCACACCCAGCAAAAAAAAATTTTATATAAATAAATAATTAAAAAGTAGTCCTTGTCAAAGAAACAATGAGGGCTGAGTTAGGAACAAACAGGAAGGAGAGTGAGGGAGCTTTCAGGGAAGCAGAGAGGGAAACGGGGTTTGGGAGGGGTTTGGGGTGACAGCAGGGCACACTCACGGCAGAAGCTGCTGTTTCTCCAGAGCGGGGGCTTGAGCCCCTGGCTCTGGCAGGTGGCCCCAAAGGCTTGCAGAGCCTGGCAGAAGGCCTGGTGGAGACCTCCGAACTCACAGAGGGTGTTTGCACAGTCCACCAGGAAGGGCGTGAGGTCTATGCGGGAGGCACACTGGGCCCACACCGGAGCCCGGAGCGCTGCCTCGCATTTTTCCCGCGTCCTGCGGAGGTCGGCCGCCCTGCAGTTTCCACTCGGGTTCTCCTGCTGTTCCGCTGGAATCTGCTGCTCATCTACCGGGAGACTCTGACAACTGGGAAGGTAAAAGAATCAGCCTAGGGACAGCTGTCCCCCTACTATGACACAAATTTTTTTTCTTTAGGGGGAGTCTTGCTCTGTCGCCCAGGCTAGAGTGCAATGCAACAGTCTCAGCTCACTGCAACCTCTGCCTTCCCTCCTGTGTTCAAGCGATTCTCCTGCCTCAGCCTCCCGAGTTGCTGGGACTACAGGCACCCGCCACCACGCCCGACCAATTTTTTTTTTTTGAGACAGAGTCTCACTGTGTCGCCCAGGCTGGAGTGCAGTAGTGCAATCTTGGCTCACTGAAACCTCTGCCTCCCGGGTTCAAGCGATTCTCCTGCCTCAGCCTCCCGAGTAGCCGGGATTACAGCCACCCGCCACCACACCTAGCTAATTTTTGGTTTTGGTTTATCTGGAGACAAGGTCTACTGTATCGCCCAGGCTGGAGTTCAGTGGTGTGATCTTGGCTCACTGCAACCTCTACGTCTCAGGTTAAAGTGATTCTCCTGCCTTAGCCTTCCAAGTAGCTGGGATTACAGGCACCCGCCACCATGCCTGGCTAGTTTTTGTATTTTTAATAGAGACGAGGTTTCACCATGTTGGCAAGGGTGGTCTTGAACTCCTGGCCTCGAGTGATCCACCCACCTCGGCCTCGCAAAGTGCTGAGATATCAGGCCTAAGCCACCACGCCTGGCCCTATGACAATGATCTGGTGCTCCCAAATGACCCAGAGAGACCTCTCAGGGACTCCCCACCCTCCTAACCCCTCTGGTATTCACAGGGAAGCTGGTCTGAGCTCTGGCCAATCTTCCATCGGCCTCCTCTTCTCCCAGATTTCCTTTTTTGCTTCCCAATCTGTCACCCAGTCTGGAGTGCAGTGGCGTGATCAAGGCTCACTGCAACTTCAATCTCCCAGGCCCAAGGGATCGCCCCACCTCAGCCTTGTGAGTAGCTGGGACTAACCACACCTGGTTATTTTTCTTTCTTTCTTTTCTTTTCTTTTTTTTTTCTGTAGAGATGAGGTCTTGCTATGTTGCCCAGGCTGGTCTCAAACTCCTAGGCTCAAGCAATCCTCCCACATTGGCCTCACAAAGTGTTGGGATTAGAGGTGTGAGCCACTGCACCCGGCTATTTTTAAACTTTTTAAGACAGCTTCTTGCTCTGTCGTCCAGGCTGGAGTTCAGTGATGCAATCATAGCTCACTGCCGCCTTCAAATCTCAGACTCAACCAATCTTCCTGCTGAAGCCTCCCGAATAGCTGGGACTACAGGCATGTGCCACCATGGCTGGCTAATTTTTGTTTTTAATTTTTTGTAGAGACAGGGTCTTGCTGTGTTGCCTAGGCTGGTCTCAAACTCCTGGCCTCAAGTGATCCTCCAGTCTTGGGCTCCCAAAGTGCTGGAATTACAGGCATGAGCCTCTGCTCCTGCTCCTCCTCCAAGGTTTCTAAGCGAGGAAAGGAAGACTTTCACATTTCCTCAAGTGGGTTCTAGCAGCCTTGAGATGGATCAATTACACACATCGCCCCAGAATGCCCAGAAGTCAACGCCCTCAAATCACACACACAAAGCAACATTCTGGCCTGTAATCCCAGCACTTTGGGAGGCCGAGGCGGGAGGATCGTTTGAGCCCAGGAGTTTGAGACCAGCGTGGGCAAACGTGGCAAGACCCTGTCTCTAAAAAAATTTAAAAATTGAAGAAGAAGAAAAAAGGAACATTCTGGTCTTCCTGCTCCAGGTGTGCCCTACAGTCTGGCTCCCTAGCTCATGTTGCTATGAAAAGCTGGAGGGGTGGCCAGGCATAGTGGCTCATGCCTGTAATCCTAGCACTTTGGGAGGCTGAGTGGGGCGCATCACTTGAGGTCAGGAGTTCAAAGCCAGCCTGGCCAACATGGTGAAACTCCATCTCTACCAAAAATACACAAATTAGCCGGG
>NW_026652346.1:129148-150241 GCF_009828535.3 Hylobates moloch | reverse complement strand
TCCCTCCCTCCCTCCCTTCCTTCCTTTCTTCCCTCCCTCCCTCCCTCCCTTCCTTCCTTCTTTTGAGTTTCACTCCTGTCACCCAGCCTGGAGTGCAGTGGCATGATCTCGGCTCACTTCACTATCCGCCCCCCAGGTTCAAGCGACTCTCCTGCCTCAGCTTCCCAAGCAGCTGGGATTACAGGTGCGCACCACCACCCCCAGCTAATTTTTTTTTTTAAATAGAGACAGGGTTTCCCCATGTTGGCCAGGCTGGTCTCGACCTCCTGACCTCAACCTGCCTCGGCCTCCCAGAGTGCTGAGATTACAGGTGTGAGCCACCATGCCCGGGCAGAATGGTTTTTCCTGGTTTTTCCTGGAAACACTCTTGTCCATCCTACACCGAAAGGCGCACTCCTCCACTGCCCTGCTCCATCCTGAGGAGTGGCCTCTTTGGGCAGGCACGATGTGAACACTGCCCCCCATCCCTGCCAGCCACCAATCTCCCGGGGCTGCCTCCCCAGCGAGGAGAGCCAGATGTTTTCCTCACCTTTCCATAGTAGGTTGTGGGGATTTCAATCTCTAAGAGACGATTCCCGTCAAACTTGACTTGCACCCCGATCTTGATGTTAACAATGGTGTAGATGCTGCTGGATTTGACACTGACCCCAGGGATCTGGGAGATCGCGGGGAGGGTGACCTGTTTGCTATTGATCTAAACGGGAGGACAGTGACGGTGAGTAGGAGCAGGGACCAGAGTCCCCTCCCCAGCGCTCCCTCCCAGCCCCGGTCACCACACCCAGCTCACCAGCACATGGTGGCCCTTCTGCAGGGTGACCTGGGCATCGTAGATGTCAATGTAGACCTCGTGAAGGCGGAAAGCCTCAGTTCCACCTTCCTCCTTCTCATGCTTGGCACTGATCTTGAAGAAGGGCAAGGCCATGGCGGGGTGGCACACTTTCACCAGGACATGAGTGCAGGCATCCGGGATAGAATGGTTACTACCATCAAAGCTCACGTAGTGGGACTCCCCTGGGAGCTGACACACTCCCATACCTGGGAGGACAGAAAGACAGCTGGGCTATGACACTCCTCTGGCAGGTACAGGGTCCCTGGGAAACTAGTCCTGGGTTCTCCCTGCCTTCCAGAAAAGAGTCGAGACCCCAGGTCCGGCCGTGCACAGGGGCTCATGCCTGTAATCCCAGCACTTTGGGAGGCCAAGGTGGGCTGGTTTGATACTAGCCTGACCAACATGGTAAAACCCCATCTCTACTAAAAAAAATACAAAAAAGTTAGGGTATGGTGCCGTGTGCCTGTAATCTCAGCTACTTGGAAGGCTGAGGCAGAAGAATCGCTGGAACCAGGGAGACGAAGTTTGCAGTGAGCCAAGATTGCGCCACTGCACTCCAGCCTGGGCAACATAGACACTGCATCAAAAACAAACAAACAAACAAACAAACAAAAACCCGGGGCCAGGGTTAGGAGGTGTGAGGTTTACGGGTGGAGGGGGGCATGATTCTTTGGAGGAAGGATTTTTTTTTTTTCTTTTTTGAGACATGGTCTCTCTCTGTCACCCAGGCTGGAATGCAGTGGCATGGTCATAGCTCACTGCAGCCTCAAACTCCTGGGCTCAAGCGGTCCTCCTACCTCAGCCTCCAGAGTATCTGGGACTACAGGCATGAAGTACCCTATTCAACTAATTAAAAAAAAATTTTTTTTAGAGACAGGGTCTTGTTCTGTTATCCAGGCTGGCATACAGTGGCAAGATCATAGTTCACCGCAGACCTGGGCTCAAGAGATCCTCCCACCTCAGCCTCCCAAGTAGCAGGGACTACAGGTGCAATGTCTTTAATTTTAAACTTTTTACCTTTTTTTTTTTTTTTGTAGAGATGGGGTCTCACTATGTTGCGCAGGCTGGTCTTGAACTACTAGCCTCAAGTGATCCTCCCACTTCAGCTTCCCAAACCACTGGGATTACAGGCATGAGCCACCATGCCTGGCCTCCAGGAAAAGATTTATTTATTTAGAGACGGAGTTTTGCTCTTGTCGCCCAGGCTGGAGTGCAATGGCACAATCTCTGCTCACCGCAACCTCTGGCTCCTGGGTTCAAGCAATTCTCCTGCCTCAGCCTCTCGAGTAGCTGGGCTTACAGGCTAATTTTTGTATTTTTAGTAGAGACAGGGTTTAGCCATGTTGGTCAGGCTGGTCTTGAACTCCTGGTCTCAAGTGATCTGCCCACCTTGGTCTTCAAAAGTGCTGAGATTACAAGTGTGAGCCACGGCGTCTGGCCCCAGGGAAGGATTTATAATATCCCATCTAAGTTGGTGGCCGCTACAGGAGAAGGATGGGTGAGCCCCAAGGTTCCCTTCTTAGCAATTGGAGGTCGTCTTTCCCACCGGAAGCTCTTGGTTGCAGCAGAGTTACCAGCCGAAACCTGAACCCCAGTGCTACAGGCAGCAGGGAATCTGTTGGGGAGTTGGGAAAGTGGGCCTCAGGGCTGTGGGGTCCCCCCATCACCGTGGTCCTCCTACCTGAGGCCCGACAACGGAGCAGCCCATCCAGGGCCCAGCACATCTGGTTGGGTTTGCAGGTGCTCTGGAAGCAGGTGATGTTGTTGTGGACGGAGCAGGTGCAGAGCCTGGTGCAGGTGTTCTCTGTGTACCAGCGCTCCCCAACCTGTGGGCCACAGGGATCGGCAGAGCCAACAGAAAGTTGAAATCGGGAGATGGGTCAATGCCCTGTTGAAGCTGGCTACAGCATCTGGCCTTCCTCCTCGCCCCCCAGCCTTGGCCAGCCTTGCCCCTCCCAGGTTCTGAGCCTTCCTCCTGCCTCTCCTGAGCTTGCCCTGACCCCAAACATGTGGGCCTGGAAAGGGTGGGGCCCTTGCTAGCTGGCCTCTCACCGGGTGGTAGGAGCCCACTGGGTCAGTGCAGCCACATTGGCCAAGGGGCACGCAGGAGGTTCCACTCAAGATGTGGCCTTTCTGACATTCGCAGCTCTCAGCACAGGGCAGTGCTTTGGGGCAGTCCCTCGGGTCGTTTATGCTGCTGCAGGTGGCTGGGCAGGGGCTGCCGCAGGGGCTGTAGCTGCTGCCAGGTGGGCACCTCATAGCTAAAGAAAATGAGAGCATTAGGAAGAGTGGGGTGGCATGTCCAGCCCCCAAACCTTGGGGCATCAAAAGCTCCTAGTAGTGGCCAGGAGCAGTAGCTCGCACATGTAATCCCAGCACTTTGGGAGGCCGAGGCAGGTGGATCACCTGAGGTCAGGAGTTCGAGACCAGGCTGGCCAACATGGTGAAAACCCAACTCTACTAAAAATACAAAAATTAGCCAGGCGTGGTGGCGCATGCCTGTAGTCCCAGCTACTTGGGTGGCTGAGGCACGAGACTCTCTTGAACCTGAGAGGCAGAGGTTGCAATGAGGCGAGGTCAGACCACTGCAGTCCAGCCTGGGCGACAGTGAGACTCTCAAAAGCAAAACAAACAAAAACAAACAGACATAAAATCTACCATTTTAACAATTTTTTTTTCTTTGAGACAGAGTCTCACCCTGACGCCCAGGCTGGAGTGCAGTGGCATGATCTTGGCTCACTGCAAGCTCTGCCTCCCAGATTCACACCATTCCCCTGCCTCAGCCTCCCGAGTAGCTGGGACTACAGGCGCCCACCACCACGCCTGGCTAATTTTTTGTATTTTTAGTAGAGATGGGGTTTCACCGTGTTAGTCAGGATGGTCTCGATCTCCTGACCTCATGATCCACCCGCCTCGGCCTCCCAAAGTGATGGGATTACAGGCGTGAGCCACCGTGCCCGGCAACAATTTTTAAATGTACACTTCAACAGCACTAAGTACATTCACCTTGTTGTGCAGCCATTACCACCATCCATCGCCAAAACTTTTTGTTTTGTTTTGTTTTTCACTCTTGTTTTTTGTTTCACACTTATTGTCCAGGCTGGAGTGCAGTGGTGCGATCTCGGCTCACTGAAACCTCCGCCTCCCAGGTTCAAGCAATTCTCCCATCTCAGCCTCTCCAGTAGCTGGGATTACAGGTGCTCACCACCACACCTGGCCAATTTTTGTATTTTTAATAGAGACAGGGTTTTGCCATGTTGACCAGGCTGGTCTCCAACTCCTGACCTCAGGTGATTCACCCATCTTGGCTTGAACACAGGAGGTAGAGGTTGCAGTGAGCCGAGATTGCACCACTGCACTCCAGCCTGGGCAACAGAGCGAGACTCTGTCTCAAAAAGAAAAAAAAAAGAATTTAGAGGAAGAAAGAGAGGGCAGAATTCTGGAGGGTGCCTATGGGCTGTGGGAACAGGTGGCCAGTCACTCACGGCAGAAGGTTCTGTTCCGCCAGGCAGGGGCCTGGCCAGCCTGGGCACACAGGGACGCGTAGGCATGCAGGGAGCGGCACAGGGCCATGGTGTCGCCCTTGGTCCCACACTGGCCATGCACGCAACTGGCAAAGCTGGACTGGGGGGGGGGCACCACCTGGTGACATTGAGAGAAGGGTCCTGCAGGAAGAGAGAAGGCAGGTGAGCCAGGGGAGGGGCCGGGAAGGAGCAGGGCCATGTGGCTTCCCTGGGGCTGATTCAACATCCACTTCAATCAAAACCTGGATTTTCCCACCAGGCACAGTGGCTCACACCTGTAATCCCAGCACTTTGGGAGCCCGAGGTGGGCAGATCACTTGAGGTTAGGAGTTTGAAACCAGCCTGACCAACATGGTGAAACCCAATCTCTACTAAAAATACAAAAATTAGCAGGGCATAGTAGAGGGCACCTGTAGTCCAGACAACTCGGGACGTTCGGGCAGGAGAATCTCTTGAACCCGGGAGGCAAAGGTGGCAGTGAGCTGAGATCGTGCCATTGCACTCCAGCCTGGGCAACAGATCGAGACTCTGTCTCAAAAAAAAAAAAAACCTGGATTTTCCAGCCTGAGCAATACGGTGAAACTCTGTACAAAAATTAGCCGGCCATGGTGGTGCACACCTGTAGTCCCAGCTACTCAGCAGGCTGAGGCAGGAGGAAAGATGAGCTATGATTGTGCCATTGCCCTCCAACCTGGGTGACAGAGAATATAAACAAAACAAACAAACAAAATCCAGATTTGTGTGGTGGCTCCCGCCTGTAACCTCAGCACTTTAGGAGGGCAAAGCAGGAGAATCACTTGAGCCCAGGAGTTCAAGCCTGCAGTGAGCTGTGATCGTGCCGCTGCACTCCAGCCTGGGCAACAGAGTGAGACCTTGTCTCTAAAAAACAAGAAAAAAGAAAAAACAGCCAGGCGTGGTGGCTCATGCCTGTCATCCCAACTACTTGGGAGGCCGAAGGGGAGGATTCCTTGAGGTCCATAGTTCGAGAACAGCCTGGGCTACATAGTGAGACTCCCCTATCTCTATTAAAACTTTTTTTTTTTTTTTGAGGCCGAGTCTCGCTCTGTCGCCCAGGCTGGAGTGCAGTGGCGCAATCTCGGCTCACTGCAACCTCTGCCTCCCAGGTTCAAGCAATTGTTCTGCCTCAGCCTTCTGAGTAGCTGGGACTACAGGCGCGTGCTACCGTGCCTGGCTAATTTTTTTTTTTTTTTTGAGACGGAGTCTCACTCTGTCGCCCAGGCTGGTGTGCAGTGGCGCGATCTCTGCTCACTACAAGCTCCACCTCCCAGGTTAAAGCAATTCTCCTGCCTCAGCCTCCTGAGTAGATGGGACTACAGGTGCGCACCACCACGCCCAGCTAATTTTTTGTATTTTTAGTAGAGACGGGGGTTTCACCGTGTTAGCCAGGCTGGTCTCGAACTCCTTACCTCAGGATCTGCCCTCCTCGGCCTCCCAAAGTACTGGGATTACAGGCATGAGCCACTGCACCCAGCCTATTAAAACATTTTTAATAGAAAAAAAAGAGAAATCCCGGATTTATGTACTGCCTGAGACACAAATACAGACCCATCGGTCATAGGTCCCAAGAAGGTGACTGCTGGCTGGCCCTGTGTTCCCATTTGCCTTCCTCGTGCTTTTCCATCTGTTTCTGGTCTTGTTGTTTCTCCCTCCCTGACTAGACTCCCTCCCTAGCCTCCTGTCCTTCAGAGAGGAAAAAGGGCCAGCAGGGACATGCCTTACCCTGAGGGTTTATTAAGATCGCACAGTTCTTGTTCCAGGCATCTGCCATGCTGTTCTCCTGGCAGCTGGAGGGCTTGCCACCCACAAGGAAACAGCTGAATGAGGAGAGAATAGAAACTGAGGGCTACAGGCTGGGCGCAGTGGCTCATGCCTATAATCCCAGCATTTTGGGAGAACAAGACAGGAGGATCGCTTGAGACTAGAAGTTCAAGACCAGCCTGGGCAACATAGTGAGATCCTATCTCTACACAAAATTTTTAAAAATTAGCTGGGCGTGTGGTGGCATGTGCCTATAGTCCCAGCTACTCAGGAGGCTGTGGTGGGAGGATGGCTTGAGCCCAGCAGTTGGAGGCTTCAGTGAGCTGTGATTGCACCACTGCACTCCAGCCTGGGCAACAGAGCAAGACCCTGTCTCAAGAAAAGAAAAGAAAAAAAGGAAAGGAAAAAGGAAAGGAAAGGAGGAAGGAAGGAAGGAAGAAAAGAAAAGAGAAGAGAAGAGAAGAGAAGAGAAGAGAAAAGAAAAGAAAAGAAAAGAAAAGAAAAGAAAAGAAAAGAAAAGAAAAGAAAAAAGACAAGACAAGACCTGAGGGCCTGAGGAACCATCTCCCAAACCGAAGCAAAAGTGGACAGGGGGCTGGGTGCAGTGGCTCACACCTGTAATCCCAGCACTTTGGGAGGCCAAGGAAGGCAGATCACCTGAAGTCAGGAGTTTGAGACTAGCCTGGCCAACATGGAGAACCCCTGTCTCAAATAAAAATATAAAAATTAGCCAGGCGTAGTGGCGAGCGCCTGTAATCCCAGCTACTTGAGAGGCTGAGGCAGGAGAATCACTTGAACCTGGGAGGCAGAGGTTGCAGTGAGCTGAGATCACGCCACTGCACTCCAGCCTGGGTGACAGAGGGTGACTCTGTCTCAAAAACAACAACAACAACAAAAAGTGGACAGGGAAAGAGAGAGGGATACAGGAGAAGAGAACAAAACGGTGCCCTCAAGTAGGAAGGCCAGGAGATGCAGCAGGAAGGAAAAAGGCTAGACCTCAGGGTGAACTTCCCAAGTGGGCCCTCCAAAGAGATCACTAAGCATGGGAGAAATCAGCAGGCGTGGGCGTGGGAAGTCAGAACAACTTCTTACCAACTCCAATCTTGGAGAGTCTAAACAAGAGAGATTGCCAGTTTCCTGCTAGTAGGGAGGTACAGCACAAAGGGAGTGGGGACACACAGAGGACACTTCCAAGCTGCCCCTGAGGCCCTTCCCAGGCCCAGCCCCTCCTGCCTGGCTCCCCTGACCCCCAGCTCACCCAGGTTCAGAGGATTCAGGTAACTTCCAGGCGGCCCCCAGCTGCACGGAGTCGCCTGCAGGCTTTCTGTCAGGGCGCAGGTTGTCATCCAAGCTGTTGTTGTTGTAGTTCCCTGGAGGAGGGAGTCGTTAAAACAGGCAACAAGGGGCCCCCAGCAGGCCAGGCCCCAGGGCCACCATCCTCTTGGCACCCTCACTCTTCACTCTACATAGCAAGGTTAACCCTGTCTGTCTCTTTTTCTTTTTCTTTTTTTTTTTTTGAGATGGAGTCTTGCTCTGTCACCCAGGCTGGAGTGCAGTGGCGCGATCTCAGCTAGCTGCAATGTCCACCTCCCAGGTTCAAGCGATTCTCCCGCATCAGCCTCCCGAGTAGCTGGGATTACAGGCGTGCACCACCATGCCTGGCTAATTTTTGTATTTTTAGTAGAGACAGGTTTTCACCATGTTGGCCAGGCTGGTCTCGAACCCTTGACCTCAAGTGATCCACCCACCTCGGGCTCTCAGAGTGCTGCATTTACAGGCATGAGCCACCATGCCTGGCCCCTTTCTGTCTCTTCATCTCCATCTTCCCTTAACTCCTACCTTCATGCCTAATGTCCTCAACCAATTAGTCAGTTGACAAATACTTAGAACACCTCACAGAGATGTTGGGGGAACTGGGACCAGGTCACATGCCTACTCATTGTCCCAGCTTTCCCCGCAGGTGCCCAGGAAACTCACCGCACAGCCCACAGAGCTGGCCGCCATAGGAGGAGGGGACTGTCACTTCCACCAAGTGGCTCCCATCGTAGCGAACTTGGAGCCCAAAGTTCGTGTAGAGGAGGACGAAGTTGCTGCTGAGCCTTATGGTCACCCGGCCTTGTGCAGGCCACACAGGTAGGGCCACCAGATGGCCATTCAGCTGCAGAGGCAGGGAGGACGTAGAAAGGAGAGTCAGGAAGGAACTCGGGATAAAGGCAAGGACGGGGGCTCACGCCTGCAAACCCAGCACTTTGGGAGGCCGAGGCGGGAGGATCGCTTGAGCCCAGGATCTCGAGATCAGCCTGGGCAACATGGAGAAACCCTGTCTCTACAAAAAGTAAAAAAAAAAAATTAGCCGTGCGGGTGGTGCATGCCTGTAGTTCCAGCTACTTAGGAGGCCAAGGTGGGAGGATCACTTGAGCCCAGGGGGTCAAGGCCACAATGAGCTATGATTGCACCACTGCACTCCAGCCTGGGTGATAGAACAAGATCTTGTCTCAGAAAAAAAAAAAAAAAAAAAAAAAAGCAAAAAACTGGGAGCAGGAGGGGCTGGTGCTGGTGGGTATTTCACAGACGGAGGAGGGAGTCCAAGGAAGAGGGTCTGGGTCAGCTGCAGGTGCCTCCCAGGTGCTCTAAGGAGCCAGAGAGGTGGGCATGCAGACAAGGAGGGGCACAGGAGAGAAGCAAACAGGCTGGGTGTTCAGGGTCGAGGAGGCAGGAGGAAGACACCCACCACGACCTTACAGCCTCTGAGCAGTGAGATGCTGAGGTCAAAGACCGTCACGTGGATGGCTTTGATGTAGGAGACCTCCAGGTTCCCCCCGCGGTTCTCGTTGGTGGCGCTCACAACAAAATAGCTGTCTTGGGACCTGGACCAGCAAGGCCGGGTCAGGACATAGGTGCAGGTGCCCATGAAGTGGTGTAAGGCGCCGTCGAAAGTCAGGTAGTGGGGGTCGCCCGAGGCCGTGCAGGTGGCGGCACCTGCGGAGGAGAAGATGGAGTTTACAGTCTCACTCTTCCACGCCCCGGAAGCTGTGACCCAGAGCTGCCATCCTGGAGAGTCCACATTGGCATGGTCCCCACGGCCCACCCACAGATGTGGTGTTTCCCTAGGAAGTGTGGTTGGCTTGGCTTGGAGTGCGGAAGAGAAACACTGATGTCCCCAACCTCACCCTCTGGGTCCTTGAAAATGCTGCCCCTCCCAGGCCCTGGTGGAGACTCAGCTGTCTGGGGAAGCTGCTTTGGGCAGGACCCATCACCTTGCCTGGTGTTGCCTGGGCAGTCCCCAGCTCACCTTCCACCCTGACGGCTCACCTTGGGCATGGCAGCCATAGATACCATCCTGTTGGCCACAGAACTCCTGGGCCCTACACCTCCAGGGCTGGCAGCGAATTCTGTTGTTGCTTTCACAGACGCACAGCTCTTTGCAGCCTGGCTTGTACCACCGCTCCCCTACCTGGGGAAGACAGCAGGGAAGGAAGAGAAAGTGGTTTTTTTGCTTTGTTTTGTTTTTTTCTCAGATCTGACACCAGAGCCCACCAGAACTGTTCAGATCACTGGCTTAATAGTGGGGAGACATCCTCTCTTCCTGAAGCTCCAAGATCCGCTGCAAAAGCTTGGCATCCATTCATTTTTGCAGTCACTCCATCATTTCTGGGTCTATTCATCATTTCAACCAAAACTGATCTATCCGAGGCCAGGTGTGGCAGCTCACGTCTGTGATTCCAGCACTTTGGGAGGCCAAGGCGGGTGGATCTCTTGAGGTCAGGAGTTTGAGACCAGCCTGGCCAACATGGCGAAACCCCATCTCTACTAAAAATACAAAAATTAGCCTGGCGTGGTAGTGCACGCCTGTAATCCCAGCTACTTGGGAGGCTTAGGCGGGAGAATCACTTGAACCTGGGAGGCGGAGGTTGCAGTGAGCTGAGACCGTGCCACTGCACTCCAGCCCGGACAACAGATTGAGACTCTGTCTCAAAAAAAAAAAAAAAAACCAACAACAACAACAAAAAAAAACAAAAAACAAGGGCCAGGCATGGTGGCTCATGCCTGTAATCCCAGCACTTTGGGAGGCCCAGGTGGGCAGATCACGAAGTCAAGAGATCAAGACCATCCTGGCCAACATGGTGAAACCGCCCCCTACCCCGTCTCTACTAAAAATACAAGAATTAGCTGGCGTGGTGGTGCACGCCTGTAGTCCCAGCTACTCGGTAGGCTGAGGCAGGAGAATCACTTGAACCCAGGAGGCAGAAGTTGCAGTGAGCCGAGATCGCGCCACTGCACTCCAGCCTGGCGACAGAGCAAAACTCCGTCTCAAAAACAAAACAAGAAACGGAAAGAAAAGAAAGAGCTTGCAGGGGGTGTGACAGCAGGGAGCAGGCCCTTTCTAGCTGCAGGGCTGAGAGGTCCACGCAGCCACTCACCTTGAAGTAGCTGCCTGCAGGGTGGAGGCACCCACACTGGGAGTGACGTATGCACTCGAGGCCACTGAGGACGAAGCCCGGACTGCATTCACAGGCCTCCATGCACCGGTCTGAGCAGAACATGCCAGAGAATCCTGAATGGCAGGTGTCAGGGCATGGCTTCGCACACAGGGAGTACTTGCTGTTGGGCGGGCAGGCCATTGCTGGTGGAGGGAGAAGCTTGGGTGAGAAGGAGACGAACAAGCCATGGGGCCGGGTGGGAAACAGGAAGGACACGTTCGGAAGGGTCCCAGCTCCAGGCTTCTGGCCAATCTCGAGAAGAGAGAGTGACTGTGAGAAGCTTCCCCAAGGAGACTGCTGGGTCCCTGGGGCTGCAGGGCCAGCAGTAAGGCGCCTGCCCTGAGAGCCTTAGATAGACCTATGGCGGGAGCAGACGGACCCACAGCTGGCAGCGCTGCTGTGTAGACATGCCCCAGGTGAGCTGTTGGCCTGCAGGGGACCGGGGCCATCTGTGAGGTCTGAGTCAGGGGACAGACCTGCCCTAAAGCAGCTTCCCCAAAGAGCTGGGCCACACCAGGAGCTGGGAGGCAGCCACGTTGCCTCCTCTGCCTAGGGCCTGTACCGTGTGCCTGCGTGGGATGACTTGGGCTGCACAGAAACACTTTTTTTTTTTTAAAAGACAGAGTTTCGCTCTCGCTGCCCAGGCTGGAGTGCAGTGGCGCAATCTGTGCTTACTGCAACCTCCATCTCCAGGGTTCAAGCGATTCTCCTGCCTCAGCCTCCCAAGTAGCTGGGATTACAGGCGCCCGTTGCCACACACAGCTAATTTTTGTATTTTTATTTATTTATTTATTTATTTATTTATTTATTTATTTATTTATTATTTTTATTATTTTTTGAGATGGAGTCTCACTCTGTCACCCAGGCTGGAGTGCAGTGGTGCAATCTCGGCTCACTGCAACCTTCACCTCCCAGGTTCAAGCGATTCTCCTGCCTCAGCCTCCAGAGTAGCTGGGACTACAGGCATATGCCACCATGCCTGGCTAATTTTGGTATGTTTAGTAGAGACGGGGTTTCAGTGTGTTGGCCAGGCTGGTCCCGAACTCCTGATCTCGTGATCCACCCGCCTCGGCCTCCCAAAGTGCTGGAATTACAGGTGTGAGCCACCGTGCCCGGCCTCTCCCCTGAGTTTGGCACAACTCACGGCAGAAGTGGGGTTCCCTCCAGGGCTTCACGGCGTGGCCTGCGTCCTGGCAGGTGGCGGTCATGGTGGACATGTGTGTGCATAGCAGGTGCTGCAGCCCCTGGAATCTGCACATATCAAGCATGCAGCTGTCGAGAAAGGAAGTGGCCTTCACGTGCAGCAGGCATGTCCTGAGGGGAAAGACCAAGTCAGGGGGAATGGGGTGGACGGGGGTAGAGCCTTGGAGGAGCCCAGGTGCCAAGCACCGCCCCTGTGTGACCCTGCCTGCCCTCCTTCATACTCAAATGGGCCATGAGTGTCGACCAGCCGTCCACAGAACCCTGGCCCCGACATGCTGCTCTGCAGAGATGAATCACAAGACGGGAGATTCACCACCTGGTACTTCTGACACCTTCAAGAGACCCACCCCAAATGCCCTAAAGACAAAGGCTCACTTCCAGCTCAGCCCTAATCCAGCAGGCAGCAAGGCTGGCAGGCCGGGACTGGCAAACCAGCCTGTCAGCTGGGAAACCCCTCCCAGAAGATGTTTGAACACCGAGCCCCGGCCAGGCACTGTGGGAGGCCAAAGCAGGGAGAATCACTTGGGCCCAGGAGTTCCAGGCCAGCCTGGGTAACACAGTGAGATCCCATCTCTTTAAAAATAAATATGAAATTAGCTGGGTTTGGTGGTGCACATCCATAGCCCCAGCTACTCAGGAGGCCGAGGTGAGAGAATCAGTTGAGCCCAGGAGTTGGAGGCTGCAGTGAGCTGTGATTGAACCACTGCACTCCAGCCTGGGTGACAGAGCAAGGCCCTGTCTCTAAAAACAAACAAACAAACAAACAAAAAAGAATATTGAGCAACTGAAAGAACAACTTGAAGTCTCCAGGGTAGAGAGGAGAAAGGGGCAATGCCAGTCATTTTTTAAAGGGAGGGCACAGGCTGGGTGTGGTGGTGATGCCTGTAATCCCGGCATTTTGGGAGGCCAGGGCAGGTGAATCACCTGAGGTCAGGAGTTCGAAACCAGCCTGGCCAATGTGATGAAACCCCGTCTCTACTAAAAATACAAAAATCAGGCAGGTGTGGTAGCATGTGCCTATAATCTCAGCTACTTGGGAGACTGAGGCGTGAGAATCACTTGAGCCCAGGAGGCAGAGGTTTCAGTGAGCTGAGATTGCACAACAACTACACTCTAGCCTGGGTGACAGAGCAAGACTCCATCTCAAAAAAAAAAAAAAAAAGTTGGGGAGGGCCTGCAGCCTGGTCAACATAGTGAGACCCCCCATCTCTACCAAAAAATTTTGTTAAAGTTAACTGGGCATGGTATAGTCCAAGCTACTTGAGAGGCAGAGAAGGGAGGATTGCTTGAGCCCAGGAGTTTGAGGCTGCAGTAAGCCATGATCGTGCCATCGCACTCCAGCTTGGAAGACAGAGGGAGATCCCATCTCAAAAAAAAAAAGGGGGGGTTGGGGGAAGGCTGGGCGTGGTGGCATGGTGGCTCATGCCTGTAATCCCAGCACTTTGAGAGGCCAATGCAGGCGGATCACTTGAGGCCAGGAGTTTGAGACCAGCCTGGCCAACAGGGTGAAACCTCATCTCTACAAAAATACTAAAATTAGCCAGGCGTGGTGGCGGGCGCCTGTAAGCCCAGCTACTTGGGAGGCTGAGGCAGGAGAATTGCTTGAGCTTGGGAGGCGGAGGTTGCAGTGAGCTGAGATGGCACCACTGTACTCCAGCCTGAGCAACAGAAGGAGACTCCATCTCAAAAAAAAAAAAAAAAAAAAAAAAAATGAGAGTTCCAGGAAGGGGACAGAACCCTCCCCGGACCCTGGTGGGAGGGCTCCTTGCTCACTCCTGGTCCTCGTCCTGGTCCGTCTGCCAGCTGTTCCCTAGCTCCTCCTTGTCTCCTGCTGGGCTGCCGTCCGACTTCAGGTGGTCATTGTCACTGTTGCCATCATAGTTCCCACACAAACCACAGAGTTTGCCAGAGTAGGTGCTGGGGGAACAGGAGAGGAGCGGGCATTAATGGAGAGAAGAAGCCTCGGTCCTCGAGGGGCAGTGGCAGAGAAGGCAAGGAGCTGGGGTCCCAAAACAGAGGGCGTGGGGAGGATGAAAAGGTGCGGAATGGACAAGAGGACCCCATGGCCCTCCCCCAAGCCTCCTTCCCCTCTGTTCATTGTTCAGCCACAGCAAACGCCTTGCTGGCCCTAAAACACTCTCACCTTATTTATTTATTTATTTTTATTTTATTATCCTTTTTTTCAGATGAAGTCTCTCTCTGTCACCCAGGCTGGAGTGCAGTGGCGCAATCTCGGCTCACTGCAACCTCCGCCTCCCGGGTTCTAGCCATTCTCCCGCCTCAGCCTTCCGAGTAGCTGGGATTACAGGCACACACCACCACGCCCAGCCAATTTTTTTGTATTTTTAGTAGAGATGGGGTTTCACCATGTTGGCCAGGCTGGTCTCGAGCTCCTGACCTCAGATAATCTGCCTGCCTCGGCCTCCCAAACTGCTGGGATTACAGGTGTCAGCCACCGTGCCTGGCCAAATTATTTATTTATTTATTTATTTATTTATTTATTTATTTATTTATTTATTTTAGAGATAGGGTCACCCTCTGTGGCTCAGGCTGGAGCACAGTGGTGCAATCTCAGCTCACTGCAGCCTCCAACTCCTGGGCTCAAGCAATTCTCCCACCTCAGCCTCCTGAGTAGCTGAGACTACAGGCAAGTACCACCACGATAAGCTAATTTTTTTTTTTTTTTTTTGAGACGGAGTCTTGCTCTGTCGCCCAGGCTGGAGTGCAGTGGCGCAATCTCGGCTCACTGCAAGCTCTGCCTCCCGGGTTCACGCCATTCTCCTGCCTCAGCCTCTCCGAGTAGCTGGGACTACAGGCGCCCGCCACTACGCCCGGCTAATTTTTTTGTATTTTTAGTAGAGACGGAGTTTCACCGTGGTCTCGATCTCCTGACCTCGTGATCCGCCCGCCTCAGCCTCCCAGAGTGCTGGGATTACAAGCGTGAGCCACCGCGCCCGGCCAGCTAATTTTTTTTAAAAGACAGGATCTCACTATGTTGTCCAGGCTGGTCTGGAACTCCTGGGCTCAAGTGATCCTCTTGCTTTGGCCTCCCAGTGTGCTGAGATTATAGGTGTAGGCCACCATGCCTGGCTAATATTTAAATTTTTTTGTGGAGATAGGGTCTCACTATGTTGCTCAGGCTGGTCTGGAACTCCTGGCCCCAAGGGATTCTCCCGCCTCAGCCTCCCAAAGCGCAGGGCTACAGGCGGGAACTCCTGCACCTGGCCTCTATAAAGTATTTTTATAAAGTCTTTCTTTCGCCGGGCACAGTGGCTCACCCCTGTAACCCCAAGACTTTGGGAGGCCGAGGCAGGAGGATCACCTGAGGTCAGGAGTTTGAGACAAGCCTGGCCAACATGGTGAAATCTCGTCTCTACTAAAAATACAAAAATCATCCGGGCGTGGTGGTGCACGCCTGTAATCCCAGCTACTTGGGAGGCTGAAGCAGGAGAATTGCTTGAACCTGGGAGGCAGAGTTTGCAGTGAGCCGAGATAGCACCACTGCACTCCAGCCTGGGGAACAGAGCGAGAGATCCTGTCTCAAAAAAAAAAAAAAAAAAAAAAGAAGAAGAAGAAGAATCTTTCTTTCCCTTGTTTCATCCATCTGGGGAGCCACTCTTCCTTCGAGAATGGGACCAAGTGACTGTCCTTCTGAAAGCCTCCAGAACTCACTAGTGCTCCTCCTAGCACATTCCCAAAGCATGTACATCCATCCTGCTATCTATCACATGCCCCGAAACCATTTTCTCCTGTCTCCTGGTCCAAAGGGATCCCCACTTAAGCAGAGTGCTTCCCACCCATCAAGAGATGCATAAAGGATCAAGTAGTGGTGCCAGGGATGGAAGAGGTGTGGGCAGGGTGGGCAGCAGGAAGAAGAGGCAGCAGGAAGAAGTGGCAGCTGCCTGGCCGGGACACTGCCTTACCTGGACACAGTAACATACAGCTGCTGGTCACCATCCCATCTCACCCGCAAATCGACCTCCGTCTGCAGCTCCACAAATCGCCCGCTTGCACCCAGGAAGACGCCTTTAGAGGGTATGGCTGGGAGAGTAACTCGTTGACCCTCAACCTGGAAGGCAGGGCAGAGGCAAGAGACAGACAGACAGATCTGCGGGTCAAGGAGGACCCCAGCAGACTTTCATTTCCATAGCTGGAAGGCAGGACACCATCCACAGCTGCCTAACAATCTTACCCACCAGGAGTGGACTGGAGCTTCCTCATCACTGTTTTGTTTTTGTTTTTGTTTTTAAGAGACAGTGTCTTATATGTTGCCCAGGCTGGAGTGCAATGGTGCAATCACAGCTCACTGCAGCCTCAACCTCCTAGGCTCCAGCAATCCTCCCACCTCAGCCTCTGGAGTAGAGGGGACAACATGCAAGTGCCACCACACCAGGCTAAGTTTTTCTATTTTTTAAGAGACAGGTTCTTGCTATCTTGCCCAGGCTGGCTTCAAACTCCTGGCCTCAAGCAATCCTCCCACTTTAGCCTCCCAAGGAGCTGGGATTGCAGGCCACTGTCTTGTTGAACCCCATCCATGGAAGAGTTCAGGGCTTGGAGGGGTCGGCCAGGACACACAGTCAGACCCTGCAAGGATGGTGGGGGTGGAATGGGGCTCACCAGAGTGCGTCTGCCCTTAAGCAAGGTGACGGTGGTCGCGGGCAGGGTCACGTAGACTTTGCTCAGGCAGGACACGCCCTCCTGTCCCTGCTCCTCGTTCTTGGCTGTCACTCTGAAGAATGGGTCTGGGTGGGGAGAGGAATGAAGAGAGCCCAGTGGCTCATTTCTGAACATCTGCCGCGAGCAGTGCCCTGAGCCCAGTGCCACAGGGAGAGATTAGTGCCACCAAGACACTGGCACCAAAGTCCAGTAGGGGAGGCCAGATCCACACAGGAGCAGACCACGACTGCCTCTTCCAGAAGAGCCTGCAGCCGCAGCGTGTCTGTCTCCATTCAGCGGCTGGAACATCCTCCAGGGCATCTGTGCTCCCTAACCACTGCCTCTGTTTTTTTTTTTAAACTTCATTTATGTATGTATTTATTTATTTTTCGAGACAAGGTCTCACTTTGCTCCCCAGGCTGGAGTGCAGTGGTGTGATCATAGCTCACTGCAGCCTCCAGCTCTTGGACTCAAGTGATCCTCCTGCCTCAGCCTTTCAAGTAGCTGGGACTATAGGTGTGTCCCACCACACCCAGCTGATTTTTTAATTATTATTATTTTTTTTTAGATGGAGTTTTGCTCTTGCTGCTTAGGCTACAGTGCAGGAGTGCAGTGGCTCGATCTCGGCTCACTGCAACCTCCGCCTCCAGGGTTCAAGTGATTCTCCTGCCTCAGCCTCCCGAGTAGCTGGGATTACAGGCGCCTGCCACCATGCCTGGCTAACTTTTTATGTTTTTAGTAGAGACAGGGTTTCACCATGTTGGCCAGGCTGGTCTCAAACTCCTGACCTCAGGTGAACCACCCACCTTGGCTTCCCAAAGTGTTGGGATTACAGGCGTGAGCCACCGAGCCCGGCCTTATTTTTAATTTTTTTTTTTTTTTCGTGGAGATGAGAGTCCTGCTGTGTTGCCTAGGCTGGTCTCAAACTCCTGGATTCAAGTGATCCTCCTGCCTCAGCCTCCCAAAGTGCTGAGGTTACCAGTGTGAGTCACTGTTCCTGGCCTTCAACCCTCACCTTACAGAAGAACTTGCTCCTATTTTGCCTCTTCTCCTATCTGCACCCTGCCCCTTCCTGCCACCCACCGTGCCCCATGCCCAGCAGCGATGCCCACAGACCCTCCCCCCAGGCCGTGGAGGCATCTCCAGGGCCTACCTGTTGAGTTGCCACAGGGCTGAGCCAAGATGTAAGTGCACTTCCCCATGAAGCCAAAGTGCTTCCCGTCAAAGGTGACATAATGAGGGTCTCCGTAGACCACGCAGGTGGCAGTGCCTGCTGGGAGGAGGAAGGAGAACAGGCAAAGCTGCTTCTGTGGCTCCTCCAGGCTGGACCCCACATGCCGGCCCACCCGCTGCCCGGTGGCAGGCCCCCGTTCCTCTGCTCAAGCGAGGGATTGGGATCCTGGTGTCACATCTACTCCAACAGGCTGGCAGGTGGGGACAGCATGGGGAGGGGCTCTCACCGTAGCGGTGGCATCCGTACTGGCCATTTTTAAGCTGGCACACGGTGTGTGTCCTGCACTGAGAGATCTGGCACTCGACCCGACTGCCTGGCCAGCAGCGGCAATGTTCTGTGCAGTTGGGGCTGAACCATTCTGCCCCAGGCTGGGAGAAAGGGATGTGAGGTCACACAGTCATATAGCTCCTAGAGTACTTCTCCCTTTGCTTTTCTTTTTCATTTTTATATTTATTTATTTATTTATTTGAGATGGAGTCTCGCTCTGTTGCCCAAGCTGGAGTGCCGTGGTGCAATCTCAGCTCACTGGAACCTCCACCTCCCGGGCTCAAGCAATTCTCCTGCTTCAGCCTCCCAAGTAGCTGGGACTACAGGTGCCCACTACCATGCCCAGCGAATTTTTTTGTATTTTTTGTACAGATGGGGTTTCTCCATGTTGGCCAGGCTGGTCTCGAACTCCTGACCTTAGGAGATCTGCCTGCCTTGGCTTCCCAAAGTGCTTGGATTACAGGCATGAGCCACTGTGCCCGGCCCTTCTTTTCCTTCCTTCCTTCCTTCCTTTCCTTCCTTCCTTCCTTCCTTTTTTTCTTCCTTCTTTCCTTCCTTCCTTTTTTTCCTTCCTTCCTTTTCCTTCCTTCCTTCCTTCATTCCTTCCTTCCTTCCTTCCTTCCCTTCCTTCCTTCTTTTCTTTTTTTTTTTTTTTTTGATGGAGTCTCACTCCATCGCCCAGGCTGGAGAGCAATGGCATGATCTTAGCTCACTGCAATCTCTGCCTCCCAGGTTCAAGTGATTCTCATGCCTCAGCCTCCTGAGTAGCTGGGATTACAGGCACCCACCACCATGCCCAGCTAATTTTTGTATTTTTAGTAGAGACGGGGTTTCACTATGTTGACCAGCCTGGCCTCGAGCTCCTGACCTCAGGTGATCCACCCGCCTCAACCTCCCAAAGTGCTGGGATTACAGGCTTGAGCCTCCGCACCTGGGTGTTCTTCCTTTCCCTACGCCATGCCTGGGAGAGAGGCTGCTCTCCCATGCAGACCTGACCTTCCTCATGTGATTTCTCTCCCCACCACCTACTTGATACTCCCACCACGACAGCACATTTGCACGTGCTTTTCTCTCCCCCCAGAATGCTCTTCTCTCCTCCCACTTGTTTTTGTTTTTGTTTTTGTTTTTTAAGAGACAGGGTCTCACTCTGTTGCCCAGGCTGGAGTGCAGTGGTGCAATCATGGCTCACTGCAGCCTTGACCCCCTGGGCTCAAACCATCCTCCTGTCTCAACATCCCAAGTATCTGGGACTACAGGCACATGCCACCATGCCCGACTTTTTTTTTTTTTTTTTTGGAGAGATGGAGTCTTGCTATATTGCCTAGGCTGGTGTTGAATTCCTGAGCTCAAGTGATCCTCCTGCCTTGGCATCCCAAAATGCTGGGATTACAGGCGTGAGCCACCGCACCCAGCCTTATGTCTGTCTTTTTTTTTTTTTTTTTTTTCTGAGACGGAGTCTCACTCTGTCACCCAGGCTGGAGTGAAGTGGCATGATCTTGGCTCACTGCAACCTCCGCCTCTGGTTCAAGCGATTCTCATGCCTCAGCCTCCCGAGTAGCTGGAATTACAGGTGTGCACCACCACGCCTGGCTAATTTTTGTATTTTTAGTAGAGACTTGGTTTCTCCATGTTGGCCAGGCTGGCCTCGAACTCCTGACCTCAGGTGATCCACCCGCCTTGGCCTCCCAAAGTGCTAGGATTACAGGCATGAGCCACTGCACCCAACCAATATCTGTCTTTACCCAACATCTTAGCCCTCCCATGAGTGCTCTCATTCAATAAATACTTGCTGAATGAAGGAGTAAACCAAGACCCCAGGTGTCTCTCTGAATCTGAGAGCATTATGAGGGCCAGGACCACAACCTATTCGTGGCGACCCCAATGCCAGGGGAGTAGAAAGTACTAAGTAGGCTGGGTGCGGTGGCTCACCACAGTAATCCCAGCACTTTGGGAGGCTGAGGTGGGAGGATGGGTTGAGCCCAGGAGTTCATAGACCAGCCTGGGCAACAGAGCCAGACCCCATCTCTACCAAAAAAAAAAAAAAAAAAAAAAAACCCAAAAAACAAAAAAAAAAACCACCTTTGAAGAAAGTACTAAATAAACATTTGTTGAATGCATAAATGAATCTATTAGAAGTGAATACAGCCAGGCACAGTGGCTCACGCCTGTAATCCCAACACTTTGAAAGGCTGAGGCAGGCCGATCGCCTGAGGTCGGGAGTTCAAGACCAGCCTGACTAACATGGAGAAACCCCGTCTCTACCAAAAATACAAAATTAGTTGGGCGTGGTGGCACATGTCTGTAATCCCAGCTACTCGGGAGTCTGAGGCAGGAGAATCGCTTGAACCTGGGAGGCAGAGGTTGCAGTGAGTGGAGATGGCGCCATTGCACTCCAGCCTGGGCAACAAGAGCAAAACTCTGTCTCAAAAACAAACAAACAAACAAACAAGCAAACAAACAAACACGGCTAGAATGGTTTTTGCATCAATAGAGGACTGTGAGTGAATAGTTTGTTAAAAAAAAAAAAAAAAAAGTGAATACATGCCTCCTAGGGCAGAGGGAAGAGCTTCTTGGTGCCAATGGTTGTGACAGATCTTTCTGCCCAGGCTGTGGCTGAAGCTAATCTCAGCAGCAACTCAGAGAGACCCAAGAGACTGGTTAAAGGGGGCAGGGGAAAGAAATAATAGTCCCGAAAGGGACAAGCAGAAGCTCTGATGTCAATGGTAAGAACACTTGGAGCTGAGAAGAGGCTCTGGACATTAATGAATAGCTTAACGTACTTTTTTTTTTTTTTTTGAGACAGGGTGTCACTCTGTCGCCCAGGCTGGAGTGCAGTGGCACAATCATAGCTCACTGCAGCGTCAGACTCCCGGGCTCAAGCAATCCCTCCACTTCGGCCTCCTAGAGTGTTGGGATTACAGGTGTGAGTCACCACGCCGGGCCCTTTAATGCACTTTTAATTAATAGGTTGCATATATTTATCATAAATTGCTAATGATAATAATTAACACTTACTAAGTAATTGTATGTGTTAGGACTTAATTTCTTTTTTTTTTTAATTAATTTTTTTTTGCACACAAAACAAACATTTTCTAAAAATACATACAAACAAAAAGATGC
>NW_026652346.1:65420-124175 GCF_009828535.3 Hylobates moloch | reverse complement strand
GTTTTTCTGAGGGAATGGTGGGTTTTTCTGAGGGAATGGTGGGTTTTTCTGTGGGGATGGTGGGTTTTTCTGTGAGAATGGTGGGCTTTTCTTTGGGGACTGTGGGCTTTTCTGTGGCGACAATGGGTTTTTCTATGGAAACTGTAGGTTTCTTTGTGGAGATTGTAGGGTTTTCTGTGAGGCCAGTGGTTTCAGAAGGGCCAGTGGAAGAAACTGGAGATACGGGAGGAAGCTCTGGTAGCATTTTTACTGGAAAGAAAAAAAGAATCCCTGGAGTTTAGTCAAAACCATACCACCACCCTCTTCACTGCCATCTAATTGGAGTGGGCTCCAATGGGTGACTTATTCACACCTCTCTTTCTGCTCCCAAACCCCAACCTTCATCCACTCAACAAACACTAATATATGTCACATATTGTGCCAGAAATGAATAGGATATGGGTCCGGCCTTCAAGACTACAGAGGAAGGAGTTCTGGATCCAGCCCCCAAAATCCATGGCATCCAAGCCACATTCACCCAGGCAAACATCTTGAAGTGCAGGGGAAGGAGAGGTGCATTGCAGATGGAAAACAAAGCCAGCTGGGTGAGAATTCGGGCTCCAGGGAGGACTCGCATTTTAAGCAGCTCATAGAGAGAACTCCGGGGAATGGTGACCTCAGGGCACCGACCCCTTCCTGGAGCCTGGGCTTTGGTCTTACCTGGACAAGTCCCAGGATTGATCAAGATGAAACCCATAGCAACCACAAAGGCCGTGTTGCTGCCCTGGATGGTCTTGAAAATCAGCTGAAGGTGACAAGGGAGAGAGATGGAGAGAGAAACAAAAATGAATCTCCAGCAACTCTGTGATTCCGCTGGGCATAGAGTCTGTTCTCTGCCAAAATGTCACCTTGTTCTAGCCTCAACAGTCCAGCCCCATCCCAGCCCTTCTCACTTTCTGTAACGCCAAGTTCCCCTTTTCTCGGCTCTCTTTCCAGCTTTCCACCTCTTCAGCACTGGGGGCACCCCCAGATCCCAGGCATTGGCCCTCTCACCCCACACAGACAGGACCCCCGCCTCCGTCTCTCACCTGCATGGGCTGTTGGTGTCCTGAGGGGATGGTGACGGAGGTGTTCTGCCAGTAAGGGCGCTGAGATCCCACGCGTTTCCAGAGAGGAATCGGGGGGCTCCCCGCAGGACTTCCCAGGAGGAGTTCGAGCATAATACCCTCCCCAAGGCCATACATGTGGTATGCGAACTCCACGCAGATGTCACCCAGGGCGCAGAAGGGCCGGCTCACCAGTCTGACTGACTGCCCTGCCTGGGAGAACTTGTCAGCCTCGAGGTAGATATAGTGACCCCCTGGGCAAACGAAGGGAACAGGCAAGATAAGAAACCTGCACAGGACATGCCAACTGCTGCTTTAGCAAAGCTTTGCCTTCTGAATGGGAATCTGAGCAAACACTCAAATTCCCCAGGTCGTAGCATTATTTTTTCTGTTCATTTTAGACATCTAACTAAAGAAGCTGGGGTCACAAAGAAAGGGAAAAGTGGCCAGGCACAATGGCTCATGCCTGTAATCCCAGCACTTTGGGAGGCCGAGGCCGGCAGATCACAAGGTCAAGAGATCAAGACCATCCTGGCCAACATGGTGAAACCCCGTCTCTACTAAAAATACAAAAATTAGCTGGGCGTGGTGGCACGTGCCTGTAGTCCCAGCTACTCGGCAGTCTGAGGCAGGAGAATCGCTTGAACTCCGGAGGTGGAGGTTGCAGTGCACCGAGATCACGCCACCGCACTCCAGCCTGGCAACAGAGTAAGACTCCATCTCAAAAACAAAAAGGGAAAAGCAAACCAGCAACCTAGATTACATTCATTAATGTCGTGTGTGTGTGTGTGTGTGTGTGTGTGTGTGTGTGTGTGTGTGTATTGTTTTTTTGAGATGGAGTCTCACTCTGTTGCCCAGGCTGGAGTGCAGTGACATGATCTCAGCTCACTACAACCTCCACCTCTCAGGTTCAAGTGATTCTCCTGCCTCAGCCTCCCAAGTAGCTGGGATTACAGGTGTGTACCACCGTGTCTGGCTAATTTTTGTGTTTTTAGTAGAGGCGGGTTTTCACCATGTTGGCCAGGCTAGTCTCGAACTCCTGGCCTCAAGTGATCCACCCGTCTCAGCCTCCCAAAGCACTGGGATTACAGGTGTGAGCCACTGTGCCCCACCCTCATTATTGTCTTTTTAAAAAATTATTTCTTTATATATACATATGTGTATATATATGTGTGTATATATATGTGTGTATATATATGTGTGTGTGTGTGTTTATATATGTGTGTATGTATATATATATATATATATATATATATATTTTTTTTTTTGGAGACAGAGTCTCGCTCTGTCGCCCAGGCTAGAGTACAGTGGCGTGATATCGGCTCACTGCAAGCTCTGCCTCCTGGGCTCACGCCATTCTCCTGCCTCAGCCTCCCAAGTAGCTGGGACTATAGGCACCCGCCACCACTCCTGGCTAACTTTTTGTATTTTTAGTAGAGACGGGGTTTCACCATGTTAGCCAGGATGGTCTCGATCTCCTGACCTTGTGATCCGCCCTCCTCGGCCTCCCAAAGTGCTGGGATTACAGGTGTGAGCCACCGCGCTTGGCCTCCTTTTATATATTTTTAAGACAGAATCTCACTCTGTTGCCCCGATTGGAGTGCAGTGGTGCGATCTCAGCTCACTGCAGTCTCCACCTCCTGGGGTCAGGCAGTTCTCCTGTCTCAGCCTCCTGAGTAGCTGGGACTACAGCTGCACACCACCACTCCCGGCTAATTTTTACATTTTTTTTTTAGTAGAGTCAGGGTTTCACTATGTTGCCCAGCTGGTCTCGAACTCCTGACCTCAAGTGATCCACCTGCCTCAGCCTCCCAAAGTGCTGGAATTAAAGGCGTGAGCCACCATGCCTGGCCTATTTTTTATTTTTATTTTTTAGAGACAAGGTCTCACTTTGTTGCCCAGGCTGGAGTGCACTGGTTCAATCACAGCTCATTGCAGCCTTGACTTCTGAGCTCAAGCGATCCTCCCACATCAGCCTCGCAAGTAGGTGGGACCACAAGCACACACCACCACATCTAGCTAATAAAAAAAAATTTTTTTTTTTCTAGAGATGGAGTTCTCACTATGTTGCCCAGGCTGAGCTCAAACTCCTGGGCTCAAGCAATCCTCCCGCTTCGGCCTCCCAAAGTGCTGGAATTGCAGGCATGAGCCACTCATAAACGTCTAGACTGAAAATGAGGTGGTGGGTTTTGAAGCCTTGGCCTCCATGAAGTGAGATGCCCGGGTTTTCTCAGGATTTCAGTGACCTCCCCCACCCCGCCCTGAGAATCTTTAAGTTACTGTGCTATCTCCGCGGTTCTGGTACCATGGCAACTTCCGAATAAACACCGGTGGACTTATCTTCCCACCGCCTGAAACAACTTCTCCCATCAGTCACAGCAGCCAGCCCGCTACCTGGGAGCAGACTGAGTGATTTCTTGGCGCGAGCACTCCTCAATCTCCTCACCTGCATTAGGGAAACCTCCCGCAGGGCCCATGCCATGGACGGGTCCATTTTTAGGTCCAAGGGCCCAGTGTCCACCATCCCCGGAAGTCTGGACCCAGTCACTGAAGGGATGGGCGTTGTCTTCAAAGTCACATTGAGGAAAACTCTCTGGGGGATCAAAATAGGATATTTGAGCAAGTTGAGTGACGCTCTCCAGCCCTCCCCCAGACCACCCCAGATTCTGAGAGATCCAGGCCTCTCAGGGCCTGCTCTCACCCCCACAAGGAGCAATGCTGGTTGCATCAACTGCCACAGCTGGCTCAGGGGTCTTTCCAAAAACGCCCACCACGGCGAACTGGAAAGAAAGGGAGGTGGGCTGGGAGTGAGCACACAGCCCACACCCCTAAGCCCCTGATCTGACTCGACTCCATTCCAGGACCCAGAATCCCTACTCCCTGTGCCCAGACCCTCAATTCAGTTCTTTCTTTTTTTTTTTTTTTTCCCAGACAGAGTCTTGCTCTATTGCCCAGGCTGGAGTACAGTGGTGCAATCATAGCTCACTGCAGCCTTGACCTCCAGGGCTCAAGTGATCCTCCCACCTCAGCCTCCCTAGTAGCTGGGAGTACAGGCACACATCACTGTGCCCGCCTAATTTTTGTATTTTTTTGTAGAGATGGGGTCTTGCTATGTTGCCCAGGCTGGTCTTGAACTCCTGTCCTGAAGCGATCCTCCCTCCTCAGCCTCCCAAAGTATTGGGAATACAAGCATGAGCCACAGCACCAGGCCCCTCAATTTATGTCAACATTGAGTGTGCCTACCATGTGCAAGGACCTGACCCCTTGCTTCTCTGTACCTGTATCCGTCCCACGGCTATGTAATTGACAGAAACAGCCTGCCATTTGGGCCCAGGTTGTCCTGAGAAGAGAGTGTGTTTCCGGATACTCCCTGCAGTGAAAGGAATTGGAAGCAGAAGTGAGCTTAAGGGGACTGGGAAATGACTTTGAACTATACCCAGGAGGATGAGGAGCAGAGGGTATAGTTGGGGACTATTACCACCAAATGAAAGCACAATCTTCTTTTTTATTTTATTTATTTATTTATTTTTGAGATGGAGTCTTGCTCTGTTGCCCAGGCCAGAGTGCAGTGGCACTATCTTGGCTCACTGCAACTTCTGTCTCCCAGGTTCAAGCAATTCTCCTGCCTCACCCTCTTGAGTAGCTGAGATTACAGGCACGTGCCACCACACCTGGCTAATTTTTGTATTTTTAGTAGAGACAAGGTTTCTCTATGTTGGCCAGACTGGTCTCAAACTCCTGACCTCAGGTGATCCACCAGCCTCAGCCTCCCAAAGTGCTAGGATTACAAGCATAAGCCACCGTGCCAGGCCAGCACAACTTTCTTTTTTATTTGAGACAGAGTCTCGCTCTGTCACCAGGCTGGAGTGCAGTGGCGAGATCTCAGCTCACTGCAACCTCCGCCTCCCGGGTTCAAGCGATTCTCCTGCCTCAGCCTCCCATGTAGCTGGGACTACAGGCAGCTAATTTTTGTATTTTTAGTACAGACAGGGTTTCACCATGTTCGCCAGGATGGTCTCGATCTCCTGACCTCGTGATCCGCCTGCCTCGGCCTCCCAAAGTGCCCTCCCAGCCATGATTTCCACTTCATGGAATAATCTCGCACATATTCCAGACCTCCCTAGACTCTGAGGGATGCCCCATGTTTTCCCATCAAGCCAATCCTGGGAGATGCGCCCAGGTCAGTGTAAATCCCATGAATTATCCGCTCTAACCCAAGACTGAAGCATAAATGTGGAGGGCTGCACCAGGAGACTGGCCCCGGAGGATGTAGTGGAAGGAAAAGCTCAGACAGCCGGAGGACGGGCTCACGGGACTCAGGAGGACGGCTTTCTGCCCAGGTCTTGCATTCTTGGGGTCCAGGAGCATGAAGCGGCCACCTGTGAAGCAAAAGGCCAGGGAACTGGGGTGGATGGAATTGAGGGAAGATGGCAGCAGAGATAGGGCCCTGAGGAGGCTGGGGACTTGTCCCTGGGGAGCCCCAACAGCAGCCTAGAATCGGGCAGCGCCGAGGTGGTCCTATCCCAACTGACTGAGGTCTTCAACTTTCCCAGAAATGCTTGGGATGGGTGAGGACCCAGCGCTGCCATGGGAAGCGCCAGACACCTTCTCCAAAGCAGCAACTAGAACTTTGTCCTTTGGGTGCTAACTCTTTGTTGTTGTTGTTTTTGTTTTTGAGACAGTCTCACTCTGTCACCCAGGCTGGAGTGCAGTGGCGCAATCATGGCTCTCATGGTTCGCTGCAGACTCAACCTCCCCGGGCTCAGGTGATCCTCCCGCCTCAGCCTCCTTAAGTAGCTGGGACTACAGGTGTGCGCCACCACACCCTGCTAATTTTTGTATTTTTTTTGAAAAGATACAGTTTCACCACATTGCCCAGGCTGGTCTTGAACTCCTAGGCTCAAATGATCCGCCCACCTTGGCTTCCCAAAGTGCTGGGATTACAGACATGAGCCACCACGTCTGGCCTGGGTGCTAACTCTTAAGGTCCACTAGAGTCATAGCCTATTCCTTTTCTTTTTTCCTTTTTCTTTTTTGAGACAGGGTATGGCTCGGTTACCCAGGCTAAAGTGCAGTGGCACAGGTCTCAAACTCCTAGGCTCAAGCAATCCTTTTGCCACAGCCTCCCGAGTAGCTGGGACTCCAGGTTTGGACCACTATGCCCAGCTAATTTTCTTTTTTTTAAGAGATGGGGTCTCACGATGTTGCCCAGGCTGGTCTTGAATTCCTGGCCTCAAGCAATCCTCCCGCCTTTGCCTCCCAAAGTGCTAGGATTACAGGCTTGAGCCACTACACCCGATTGCCTCTTCCTTTTCTTTACCCGCTGGACATAACCTATTCACACAAACTGGTGAGAGATACAGTGGCTCTGACACACACGAGCAGGCGGCAAACCCCCTCTCACCCAACACCACCTCGGCCTCCAGCTCAGACAGCCAATCACGTGGACCTCGCTAGGTGACGCAACTGGTAGCGAAGAAGAAAATGTAAGCGGCTGCCAACTCCTGGGGAGCGCGCTCGCGTGCGTGCTCGCGCCCGAGTCCCAGGGAGTCTTGCCTGGCGCGCGCTCACTGCTGCGGAAAGTGGGATCCTGAGCGGCCGCGAAGAGGCTGGAATGGCGGGAATGGGCGGGAGGAAGAAGAAAGGAAACAACCGGGAAGGAAGAGGGAAGGGAAAGGAAAGGAAGTGGGAAAATGGTGAAAGAAAAATCCCAGCACTTTGGGAGGCCGAAGCGGGCGGATCACCTGAGGTCAGGGGTTCTAGACCAGCTTGGCCAACATGGCGAAATCCCGTCTCTACTAAAAGTACAAAAATTAGCCGGGCGTGATGGCGGGCATCTGTAATCCCAGCTACTCGGGAGGCTGAGGCAGGAGAATCGCTTAAACCCGGGGGGCGGAGGTTGCAGTGAGCTGAGATCGCGTCACCGCACTCCAGCCTGGGCGACAGAACGAGACTCTCAAAAACAAACAAACAAAAAAACCAAGGAGACCTATGAGATACAGAAGAGGAGAAATGGGAGAAAAAGAAGTGAAAGGTGAAGAAAATATAAGGAAGCGAGCAAGATGGAAAAGGAAAGGGAGAGAAAGGAAAAACAAAAAGCCAAAAAGCCAACCAGCATTTACTGAAGCTGCTGGGCGCGGTACACGGTGCTAAATGCTGAGGGGTTGCAGAGAGATCTGGTCGGCTTTCAGTGAAGGTGGGGCCAGGGCTTCTTAAGGCCTTATTTATTTATTTATTTATTTATTTATTTATTTATTTATTTTTATTGAGATGGAGTCTCACTCTGTTGCCCAGGCTGGAGTGCAGTGGCGCTGTCCCAGCTCACCGCAACCTCCGCCTCCCGGGTTCAAGCAATTCTCCTGCCTCAGCCTCCCGAGTGCTGGGATTACAGGCGCACACCACCAAGCCCAGCTAATTTTTTGTATTTTTAGTAGAGACGGGTTTCGCTGTGTTGGCCAGACTGGTCTCGGACTGCTGACCTCAGGTGATCCACCTGCCTCCGCCTCCCAAAGTGCTGGGATTACAGGCATGAGCCACCACGCCCGGCCAGGGCCCTTCTAGAAGACAAAGTTTAGGCAGCAGGAAAGATCAGAGACAGGAGTGCAGGAGTCCGAGTGGACACTGATGGAGTGGAGAGAGGAAAAGATGGGGAAGAACAGAAAAGAAGATACGGCAGAGGCAGGAGAATCACTTGAGGCCAGGAGTCCGAGACCAGCCTGGGCAACATAGCAAGACCCCATCTTTACAAATAAAGAAAATAAAATAAAATGTGGAAATGGTAAGGTGGAAGGGAGGAAATGGATTGAGAAATGATAAGTATTAAGGGAAAAGAAGAACAAAGAGATACAGGCTGGGCGTGGCAGCTCACGCTTATACTTCAAGCACTTTGGGAGGCCGAAGCAGGAGGATGGCTTGAGGCTCAGAGTTTGAGACCAGCCTGGGCAATGTAGCAAGACCCCATCTCTATTTTTATTTATTTATTTGTTTTGAGAGATAATCTCACTCTGTCACCCAGGCTGGAGTGCAGTGGTGCAATCACAGCTCACTGCCACCTCCACCTCCCAGGCTCAATCGATCCTCCCATGTCAGCCTCCCAAGTATCTGGGACTACAGGTGTGTGCCACCACACTGGGCTAATTTTTGTATTTTTTGTAGACACAAGATCTCACTGTATTTTCCAGGCTGGTCTTGAACTCCTGGCCTCAAGTGATCTGCCCACCTCAGCCTCCCAAAGTGCTGGGATTACAGGCAGGAGCTACTGCACCTGGCCTAGTTTTTAAACACTTTTTTTTTTAATTCAAAAATAAGAATTATAAACTCAGGAAATTAGGGAGCAGAACCCTCTATGCTTGACCTACAGTGCTTGGCTCAGTGAGGGGTTGAAATGTGGGCTGTGTGAGAAGATTGAGAAAGAAACTGAATGTTGTGTGAGAGAGAAAAGGAAGAAGTCAATAGTAGAAAGAGAAAGAAGCTCAGCTGAGAGCACAGGGAGGTGGTGGAAAGAAGCTAGGGATAGACTTGGGTGCATAGAAAGAAAGAACATCAGTCGGGTGTGGTGGCTTACGCTTGTAATCCCAACATTTTGGGAAGCCAAGTGGGTGGATCACGAGGTCAGAAGATCGAGACCACCCTGACCAACATGATGAAACCCCGTCTCTACTAAAAATACAAAAATTAACTGGGCATGGTGACGCACGCCTGTAATCCCAGCTACTCAGGAGGCTGAGGCAGGAGAATCGCTTGAATCCGGAAGGCAGAGGTTGCAGTGAGCCGAGATCGTGCCATTGCACTCCAGCCTGGCAACTGAGCAAGATTCTGTCTCAAAAAAAGAAAAAGAATATTGCCTGGATTTTTGCAAAAGCTTCCTAAACAGCCTCTCTGCATTGACCCTTGCCTGTTCTCCTCAGTGGATTCTCAACACAAAAAAATCCTTTAAAAATAAGTCAGATCAAGTCACTGCTCAAAATCCTGCAAAGGCTCCCCATTCACATAGAATAGAAAAGCAACAGTCCTGACAATGGCCTTCAAGGCTCTATGTGATCTGCCTCTCCTGTGGATCTCAGGTCACCCTCTTCATGCCGGCCACATGGCTCTTTGCTGTGCCTCGATCCCCTCCTTCCCCTACAGCCCCACTGCTACCTCAGGACCTTTTCACAGCTGGCCCCTCAGCCTGGAATGTCCTCTGCTGCTACCTCACCTTTTTCAAGTTCGTGCTCAAATGTGTCCTGAATGTGACCTACTCTGACCAGCCTATTTAAAATTGATAACTCGGCCAGGCACAGTGGCTCAACACCTATAATCCCAGCACTTTGGGAGGCCGAGGTGGCTGGATCACCTGAGGTCAGCAGTTCAAGACCAGCCTGGCCAACATGGCAAAACCCCGTCTCTACTAAAAATACAAAAATTAGTTGGGCGTGGTGGTGCACACCTGTAGTCCCAGTTACTCAGGAGGCTGAGGTAGGAGAATCAATTGAACCCGGGTGGTGGAGCTTGCAGTGAGCCAAGATCGAGCCACTGCACTCCAGCCTGGGAGACAGAGTGAGATTATCTCTCAAAACAAATAAATAAATAAAAATAGAGATGGGGTCTTGCTACATTGCCCAGGCTGGTCTCAAACTCTGAGCCTCAAGCCATCCTCCTGCTTCGGCCTCCCAAAGTGCTTGAAGTATAAGCGTGAGCTGCCACGCCCAGCCTGTATCTCTTTGTTCTTCTTTTCCCTTAATACTTATCATTTCTCAATCCATTTCCTCCCTTCCACCTTACCATTTCCACATTTTATTTTATTTTCTTTATTTGTAAAGATGGGGTCTTGCTATGTTGCCCAGGCTGGTCTCAGACTCCTGGCCTCAAGTGATTCTCCTGCCTCTGCCGTATCTTGGAGCACTTGGCTCCAAACTTGTTTGACTTTTTATTTTCCCAGTGGCATCGCTCACTTTATAACTATATTTACTTTGTGTTGGTAACTGTCCCCTGCCACCCCACCCTACTTTTCCTTGTCTGTTTTCTTTTTCTTTTTTTTTTTTTTTGAGACGGAGTCTCGCTCTGTCGCCCAGGCTGGAGTGCAGTGGCGCAATCTCGGCTCACTGCAAGCTCCGCCTCCCGGGTTCACGCCATTCTCCTGCCTCAGCCTCCCCGAGTTGCTGGGACTACAGGTGCCCGCCACCACGCCCGGCTAATTTTTTTTTGTATTTTTAGTAGAGACGGGGTTTCACCGTGGTCTCGATCTCCTGACCTCGTGATCCACCCGCCTTGGCCTCCCAAAGTGCTGAGATTATAAGCGTGAGCCACCGCGCCCGGCCCTTGTCTGTTTTCTACACTGGTGTATCTCAAGTGCCTAGGACAGCACCTAGCATATTGTAGGTGCTCAGTATTTCTTGAATGAATGAAGAATGAAAAGAATGAAAGGAGCCTGAAGCAATGGCTCATGCCTGTAATCCCAGCATTTGGGAGGCTGAGGCAGGTGGACCACTTGAGGTCAGGAGTTCAAGACCAGCCTGACCAACATGGTGAAACCCTGTCTGTACCAAAAATACAAAAATTAGCCGGGCGTGGTGGTGCACGCCTGCAGTCTCAGCTACTTGAGAGGTTGAGGCAGAAGAATTGCTTAAACCCAGGAGGCAGAGCAGAGATCACGCCACTGCACTCCAGACTGGGTGACAGAACGAGACTCTGCCTCAAAAAAAAAAAAAAAAAAAAGGAAGAAGAAGAAGAATGAAAGGTGCCAGGGAAAGGAGATGAGGAGCTGGCTGTATTGGGTCTGCCAGGTAGAGCTTGTAGGGCGGTGGTGAGGGAGGCTGGCTGGGTGCTTGAAATCAGCTTCCTGCATGAAACTTGAGCTGATAAGAGGCTTGAAGCTGTAGGTGTTCATGACAGACCGTCCCAGGGCAATTATCATAGGGTGCTTGGTGCCCAGAAAGTTGAGGGACAGAAGCATGGCCGCTACTCACTACCAGGGCTAGAGAAGTCGCCATCAGGCCCCACGCCTGGCCTTCCTGACGACCCTTTCTTCTGAGTCCACTTGGCCCCGGAGGCAGTTGGGATCCAGGTCCAGTCACAGAGGTCATTTGGAATGTCAAAGCTGCATGTTTGCATCATACAGACTGAGAGGAAAGGAAGAAGGGAAGATATAATGTTTTCTTCTTTTTTAGAGACAGGGTCTCTGTCACCCAGGCTGGAGTACAGTGGTGTGATCATAGCTCACTGTGGCCTCGAACTACTGGTCTCAAGCGATCCTCCCACCTCAGCCTCTTGAGTAGCTAGGACTACAGGTGTGCGCCACCATGCCTAGCTAATTTTTAAAAGGTTTTTGGCCGGGCGTGGTGACTTACGCCTGTAATCCCAGCATTTTGGGAGGCTGAGGTGAGTGGATCACCTGAGGTCAGGAGTTCTAGAAGAGCATTGCCAACACAGTGAAACCCCGGCTCTACTAAACATACAAAAATTAGCCAGGCATGGTGGTGGGCACCTGTAATCCCAGCTACTTGGGAGACTGAAGCAGGAGAATCATTTGAACCCAAGAGGCGGAAGTTGCAGTGAGCCGAGATCGCGCCACTGCACTCCAGCCTGGGTGACAAGTGAAATTCCATCTCAAATAAATAAATAAATAAATTCTTTTGTAGAGATGGGGGTCTCCTTATGTTGCCCAGGCTGATCTCAAACTCCTGGCCTCACACCATCCTCCCACCTTGGCCTCCCAAGGTGCTGGGATTACAGGCCTGAGCCACTGTGCTGCGCGGAGACCTCTCTTCAGGCGTGGCTGCTTCCAGAGTCAAAGCCCTACAAGCTCTACCTGGCAGACCCAATACAGCCAGCTCATCTCCTTTCTCATTCTTCTTTTTTTTTTTTTTTTTTTTGAGATGGAGTCTCGCTCCATCGCTGAGGCTGGAGTGCAGTGGCACGATCTCGGCTCACTGCAAGCTCCATGTCCCGGGTTCACGCTATTCTCCTGCCACAGCCTCCCGAGTAGCTGGGACTACAGGCACCTGCCGCTGCACCCGGCTAATTTTTTGTATTTTTAGTAGAGACGGGGTTTTACCGTGTTAGCCAGGATGGTCTCGATCTCTTGACCTCGTGATCCGCCCGCCTTGGCCTCCCAAAGTGCTGGGATTACAGGCGTGAGCCACTGCGCCCACCCTGGATCCTCTTCTTGTTGTGCAAGGGCAGAGAGAAAAGGGTCTGAGGGCAGGTGGGAGGAGGAGGGACAGGGACTCACCGCGATTGCAGGAGCCCCGGCGGATAGAGAGGGCGTCCAGAGCAATGTCCAGGTAGGCAGTGCTACCCCGTGTTCCCTCAAACATCAGCTGCAAGAGGATAAAGGGACCCCAACCCCATGAGCCCCTCAGCCAGGCCTCCTGGCTCCTAGTTTCCTTCCTGAATTCAGATGGCTTGGCCCCCACAATCCTTTTTTGCCATACCCCCACCCCCAGGCTCTCCAACACCCAGACACCCCCCCGAGGTCCCACAATTTGTCCCCGGCCTTACCCGGGTGGGCAGGGTGAACCCTGCAGGCACAGTGACGGTGGTGGGCATCCAGGAGGGTCTCTGGGTGTTCCGGTGTTTCCAGAGCACATCGGGGTGGCGGCCCTCTTCACCCGAGAGCAGCAGCAGCCTGAGCTGGGCGCCGCAAGACAGCCCGAACATGTGGTAGGCAAAGTGCACACAGAGGGGGCCTTGCTTCCATAGGTCCGGGCTGCGCAGGTGGGCCACTCCCCCACGGTGGAAGCTGTTCGATTCCATATGCAGATAGCTGCCCTCTGGGGGAGGCAGAGCCCAGGACACTGAGGCCCAGCCACCTCTGAGGGCTGTCCCCACCCATCCCCTTCTCAGAGCCCAGGCATCCAGGTCTGGCGGCCTCCTTTCTCTCTCCATCTAGCCACCCCTGCCTCCCAGCTGCCTCCCTGCTCATGGTCCCCCGGAAACCATAGCCCCTCATCTCCTTTGGGGTACCCCCCGGGGGGCCCGATGGAGCCAGTGGGAGAGGGCCCACTGGCTTGAACCCAGTCTCCATCATCTGTGGACACTTGGGACCAGTCACAGAGGGGTTTGGCATCATCCTCAAAATCACACTGGGTGAGGACGTCTAGGAAGAATGGGTCACTGTGAGGTTTCAGAAAGGGCAGGGGCAGGGCCCAGAGCCACACTAGGAGATGGAAGTAGCAAGATTGCTACACTTAGAGAAAGCTGCCATGAAATCAGCCGGGTGTGGTGGCGCACACCTGTAGTCCCAGCTACTCAGGAGGCTGAGGCAAGAGAATCGTTTAAACCCGGGAGGCAGACTTTGCAGTGAGCCAAGATCACACCACTGCACTCCAGCCTGAGCGACAGAGGGAGACTCCGTCTCAGAAAAAAAGAAAAGAAAAAGAAAGCTGTCGCAAAGACTTGGGGTCCAGAGCAGAAATTGTTTGTTTGTTTTTTCTAGAGATGGAGTCTTACTATGTTGCCCAGGCTGCTCTCAAACTCCTGGCCTCAAGCCATCCTCCCACCTTGGCCTCCCTAAGTGTTGAGATTACAGGTGTGAGCCACAGTGCCCGGCCCAGAGCAGAGATTTGAAAGAGAGAATCTTTTAGGAGAAATTCGGGGCTGGGAGAGTGGACAGAATGACAAGGTCCGGGGTCATGAACTGAGGTTGGAGGGCTGGACGTGGCCTTGGCGGGACACGTTTTGTAGTCCTGGCTGATGCCCAGAGGGGACTGGAGGTGGCTACTCCTGCTAGGAACTCAGGGACTGGCGTTCTGGTGGCAGAATGTGGGTTTGGAGGAGGGAGGAGAAATCTTAGCACTCCTGGTTTCCAACTCACAGTTGTTCCTAGAGCTGCGAACGACCAGCTTCCGGTCTGGAGGCTTCTCTCTCCTTGGGGGTGGTTTGAAGAAAGTAAAAATGCAACTCTTGTCATCATTAAGAATTATAAGACTCAGTGACTGTGAGCTTTCTGAGTGGTCATGTAAGGATGATCAGTGTTTATGCAGTGAATGTGTGTGACTTGACTTTTTTTCTTTTCTTTTTTTTTTTTCTGGCACCCAGGCTAGAGTGCAGTGGTGCAATCACAGCTCACTGCAGCCTCAAACCTGGGCTCCAGCAATCCTCCCACCTCAACCTCCCCAGCAGCTGGGACTACAGGAGCATGCCACCAGGCCCAGCTAATTTATTTTTATTTTTTATAGAGATGGAGTCTTTCTATGTTCTACAGGCTGGTCATGACCTCCTGGCCTCATGCAATCCTCCCACCTTGGCCTCTCAAAGTGCTGGGATTACAGGTGGGAGCCACTGTGCTCAGCCCTCTATTTTTTGTTGTTGTTGAAGTTCTACTTGTTCAAATTCTCCCAAACACACTGCAGGACACCAAGACATCCATCTTTTTTTTTTCTTTTGAGACGGAGTTTCGCTCTTGTTGCCCAGGCTGGAGAGCAATGGTGCAATTTCAGCTCACTGCAATCTCCGCCTCCCGGGTTCAAGTGACTGTCCTGCCTCAGCCTCCCAAGTAGCTGGGATTATAGGCATGTGCCACCATGCCTGGCTAATTTTATATTTTTAGTAGAGACAGGGTTTCACCATGTTGGTCAGGCTGGTCTCGAACACCTGACCTCAGGTGATCCACCCGCCTTGGCCTCCCAAACTGCTGGGATTACAGGGGTGAGCCGCCACGCCCGGCCTGTCATCCGTCATTTCTTCGCAGCCTCGTACTTAAGTCTGTCTCATCAGCTGGGTCCACCCTGGGTCTTGTCCATTTCCTGAGGGCCTGACCCCTTGATCCTTCTCTCCTAGCCTTAGATCTGTCTTCCAGCTCTGCACCTCCTCCGTCCCTTCTCACATTGTAGCCCTGTCCTGCTCCCAGAACCCGCCCCTTAATTCCAGGATCTGGGGCTGTGCGGCTCTCCCCGTTCCTGTTCAGCAGTCAAGGTCAACCCATTTCCATCCCATCGGGTTTCCCCCTTCCTCTCCACGTCTTTTTTTTTTTTTTTTTTTTTTGAGACAGAGTCTCACTCTGTCACCCAGGCTGGAATGCAATGGCATGATCTCAGCTCACTGCAAACTCCGCCTCCCAGGTTCAAGCGATTCTCCTGCCTCAGCCTCCTGAGTAGCTGGGACTACAGGTACTCACCATCACGCCTGGCTAATCTTTTGTATTTTTAGTAGAGACGAGGTTTCACCTTGATGGCCAGGATGGTCTCGATCTCCTGACCTCATGATCTGCCTACCTCAGCCTCCCAAAGTGCTGGGATTACAGGCATGAGCCACCACGCCTGGCCTCTCTCCAGGTCTTTTGTAGTTAGCCTGCTCACCCCCTCCAGCTCTGCCCTTCCATATTCCTTAAAGCCACCCTCAACTGACCCTGGTTTATCATTACCCCCTGGGCCCAGCTTACCTGAAAGGGGCAGCCCCCACCAGCAGCAGCAGAGTCCAGACTGGAGGAACCATGAGGACCCTCAGTGGTGGCTCCCAGGGGAGAGGGGAAGGGCACAGTTGGGAGCCCGGACTCCTTTTATTCCCCCCTGGCCTCCTTAGCTTGGCATCCTTCCAAGGACGCCATGAAAAATGAACAGAGAAACACAGAAAAGCTCTGGGAATTTAAAACTATGAGAGTTCAAATTTACCATCCAGTAGAAGTGTTGTAGATTGAAATAGAGGGAAATAAACTAGAGAGAAGAGAAAAAAAAAAGAAAAAGAAACAAAAAGGAAACAGGTTTGGAGGATCAATCCAGGAAGTCTAAACTCAAACGAAAGGAGTTCAAAAAGAGAGAACAAAGGAAGAGAAATTATTATTCTAAAAAGAAAAACGCACAAGAAAATATCCAGAACTAAAATATACAAGTCTCTAGATTAAAAAGGTATCCAGGGTGATGAATGCACAGAGACCCATGGAAGCACTGGATTTCAGACTATCGGGCGAAGAGAAGATCTGAAACACTTTCAGATAGAAAATAACAAGTCATATACCGAGGATCAGAAATCAACATGGCATCCAGCTTTTCAATAGCAACCATGGAGTCTAAGAGCCAGTGGAACACTGTCCGCAGAATTCCAACAGAAAACCATTTCAAACCTAAAATTCTGTAACTGGCAACGGTGGCAACTGGAGAGTTAGTTGAAGGCAGGACTGCAAACAGCCGGACTTGGTGGCTCACACCTGTAATCCCAGCATTGGGAGGCCAAGGCGGATGGATCACTTGAGGTCAGGAGTTCGAGACCAGCCTGGCCAACATGGCAAAACCCCATCTCTACTAAAAATACAAAAAATTAGCTAGGGGTGGTGGCACATGCTCATAATCCCAGCTACTCAGGAGGCTGAGGCACAAGAATCACTTGAACTTGATAGGCGGAGGTTGTAGTGAGCTGAGATCGCGAGACTCCATGTCAAAAAAAAAAGAAAAAAAGGACTGCAAATGCCTATTGGCAAATCACAGAGAAAGATAGGTCACAGAGGAAGAGATACAAACAGGCAGCAAACATTTGAAAAGCTGTTCTGCTTCACTAGTAATAAGGGAAATGCTAATCAAAACTACGACTCTTATATTAACCAAAAAAAAAAAAAATTTTTTTTTTTTTTTTTTTTGAGACAGAGCCTTGTTCTATCACCCAGGCTGGAGTGCAGCAGCATGACTTGGCTCACTACAGCCTCAACCCCCGGGGGTCAGGTGATCCTCCCATCTTAGCCTCTGGAATAGCTGGGACTACCCACACATGCCACCAAGCCCAGCTAATTTTTGTATATTTTGCAGAAACGGGGTTTTGCCATGTCGCCCAGGCTGGTCTTGAACTTCTGGGCTCAAGCAGTCTGCCTGCCTTGGCCTTCCAAAGTACTGGAATTACAGGTGTGAGCCACTGTGCCCAGCCGACAAAAATTTGAAAGATCGGTAGTATGGAGTGTTGGACAGGATGCAGGTAGATACGAACTCAGTGATGATAAGACTGTAGGTTGGTGGCCAGGTGCAGTGGCTCATGCTGGTAATCCCAAGTGCTTTTTGGAGGCCGAGATGGTAGGACCGCTTGAGGCTAGAGACCAGCCTGGGCAAAACAGTGAGACCCTGTCTCTACAAAAAATTTAAAAATTAGGCCGGGCGCGGTGGCTCACGCTTGTATTCCTAGCACTTTGGGAGGCCGAGGCGGGTGGATCACGAGGTCAGGAGATCGAGACCACGGTGAAACCCCGTCTCTACTAAAAATACAAAAAAAATTAGCCGGGTGTGGTGGCGGGCGCCTGTAGTCCCAGCTACTTGGAGAGGCTGAGGCAGGAGAATGGCGTGAACCCGGGAGGCAGAGCTTGCAGTGAGCCGAGATTGCACTACTGCACTCCAGCCTGGGTGACAGAGCAAGACTCCGTCTCAAAAAAAAAAAAAAAAATTTAAAAATTAACCAAGCATGGCAGTATGTGCCTGTAGGTCCCAGCTGGTTGTGAGGTTGAGGTGGGAGGACTTAGGCGTTCGAGGCTGCAGTGAGCTGTGATCAAGCCACTGTACTCCAGCCAGAGCAACAGAGCGAGACCCTGTCTCAAAACAACACAAAAAATGAATGTTGGTGAAAACTTTTTTTTTTTTTTTGAGACAGTGTCTCACTCTGTTGCCTAGGCGGGAGTGCAGTGGTGCCATCACAGCTTACTGCAGTCTCAACCTCCCAGGCTCAAGCAGTCCTCCCACCTCAGCCTCCCAGGGTAGCTGGGATTACAGGCACGAGCCACCATGCCTAGCTAATTTCTGTTTGTTTGTTTGTTTGTTTGTATTGTAGAGATAGGGTCTCACTATGTTGCCCAGGCTGGTCTCAAACTCCTGGGCTCCAGTGATCCGCTTGCCTCAGCCTCCCAAAGTGCTGAGATTACAAACATGAGTCACTGTGCCCAGCCAGTGAAAACTTCTTAGAAGGCGTTTGTTTTTTGGTTTGTTTGTTTGTTTGCTTGTTTGTTTTGGGGGAGGAGTCTCGCTCTGTCACCCAGGCTAGAGAGCAATGGCACAATCTCAGCTCACTGCAAACCTCCGCCTCCCGGGTTCAAGCAATTCTCTTGCCTCAGCCTCCCAAGTAGCTGGGATTACAGGCATGTGCCACCACACCCGGCTAATTTTGTATTTTTAGTAGAGATGGGGTTTCATCGTGTTGGTCAGGCTGGTCTCGAACTTCTGACCTCAGGTGATCCACCCCCCCCCTTGGCCTCCCATAGTGTTGGGATTACAGGTGTGAGCCCCATGCCTGGCCAGAAAACTTCTTAGAAGGCATTTGACAATGACTGTTGAACTTTCAAATGTGCATTATCTTTGACCTAACATTTCTAGGAATCTTGCTACAGAAATACATGCATTTTGCACAAATTTGCGAATACCTGAAGATGTTAATTGCAATGTTGTTTACAATAGGAAAAATTATCATCATAAATATTTATCAGTAGGTATGTAATTGGATCATATTAAGAAATAGCTGGAGGCCAGGCACGGTGGCTCACGCCTGTAATCCCAGCACTTTGGGAAGCCGAGGTGGGCAGATCACTTGAGGTCAGGAGTTCGAGACCAGCCTGACTAACATGGTGAAACTCCGTCTCTACTAAATACAAAAAATTAGCTGGGCATGGTGGTGCATGCCTGTACTCCCAGCTACTCGGGAGTACAGTACTAGGCAGGAGAATTGCTTGAACCTGGGAGGCAGAGGTTGCAGTGAGCCAAGATCGTGCCATTGTGCTCCAGCCTGGGCAACAAGAGCAAAAATCTGTCTCAAAAGAAAAGAAAAAGAAAAAGGAAAAGGAAAAGGAAAGGAAAAAGGAAAGGAAAGGAAAGGAAAAGGCAAGGCAAGGCATGGTGGCTTGTGCCTGTAATCCCAGAATTTTGGGAGGCCAAGGTAGGAGGATTCCTTGAGCCCAGGCGTTTGAGACCAGCTGGGGCAACATAGCGAGAACCCACCCTCTACACAAAAAATACAAAAATTATCTAAGCATGGTGGTGCACACCTGTAGTTCCAGCTACTCAGAAGGCTGAGGCGAGAGGGTCGCCTGAACCCAGGAGTTCAAGGCTGCAGTGAGCTATGATTGTACCACTGCACTCCAGCCTGGGCAACACAAGGAGACCATTTCTAAAAAGAAATAAATAGGCTGGGCACGGTGGCTCACGCTTGTAATCCCAGCACTTGGGGAGGCCGAGGCAGGTGGATCACGAGGTCAGGAGATCGAGACCACGGTGAAACCCTGTCTTTACTAAAAATACAAAAAATTAGCCAGGCGTGGTGGCGGGCGCCTGTAGTCCCAGCTACTCGGAGAGGCTGAAACAGGAGAATGGCATGAACCTGGGAGGCGGAGCTTGTAGTGAGCCGAGATCGCGCCACTGCTCTCCAGCCTGGGTGACAGAGACTCTGTCTCAAAAAAACAAAACAAAACAAAACAAACAAACAGAAATAAAAGAGAAAGAAAGCCCCTTTGCAATCCCCAGGACGCCTTCTGCCCAAATAAGGCTGAAGAGCCTCGCCATGGAATGCCAACAGAGCCCAGGCAGGGATGACATCTGAGGACTGAGAGCACCCCCCTGCCTGTTTATGTCAGACCTGGGGATATCAATGGCGTCCATCCCAAGCCCTTGTCCACCCTTCCTCCGTACCAGGTTAGCAGAGGAATCAACAGAGAGGCCAGGGCCAGGAAATGGTTAACCCAGGGAAGAGCAGCAGAAGACATTGATCACAGCCACTCCCTGTTGGGCAATAAGTCCCCTGGTAGCTGCTTTAGCTGACCTCCCTTTGGGACCACAGAGCGGGGGGTCACAGCTCCCAATCCATCTGGAAGTGGGGGTGGGGAGCTCAAGGCAGGACAGGAAAGTCGGGGAGGACCCTTGGGCCCTGTATTTTAGGGAGCCAGGAACCAGCAAGGCCCCAGAGACTGGCAACCTTGACAAGACTGGCAGCTGTGGGAACAGGTGTGAGAGACCTTGGGCTGTGGAAAATCCCTGGAGAGAACTGGAGCCCAGTCCTAAATTTGCTGTGTGTCTTTGGGAACTTTTCTCACACTCTCTGTGTCTTAGTTCCTTCCTCTGTAAGACTGGGGAGGAGGCTCAATCAGTACAGCCAAGATTTTTTTAAAGCCAGAAATCTATGATGTTGGCTGGGTGCAGTGGTTCACGCCTATAATCCCAACACTTTGGGAGGCCAAGGCGGGCAGATCACCTGAGGCCAGGAGTTTGAGATCAGTGTGGCCAACATGGTGAAACCCCGTATGTACTAAAAATACAAAATTAGCTGGGCATGGTGGTGTGCACCTGTAGTCCCAGCTACTCAGGCGGCTGAGGCAGGAGAATCACTTGAACCCAGGACGGGGAGATTGCAGTGAGCCGAGATCGCACCACTGCACTCCAGCCTGGGTGACAGAGTGAGACTCTGTCTCAAAAAATAATAATAATAATAAAAGAAAGAAATCTATGTGTGGCAGTCACGTTTCTTTTTTTGAGACAATGTCTTGCGCTATCACCCAGGTTAGAGTTCAGTGGCTCAATTATAGCTCACTACAACCTCAGCCTCCCAAGTAGTTGGAACTACAGTCTACTTTTTAGCAGCCCAGAAAATTAAAACATTTTTTATAGAAACGGGGGTCTTGCTATGTTGACCAGGCTGGTCTTGAACTACCAGCCTCAAGTGATCCTCTCACCTTGGCCTCCCACAGTGCTGGTATTACAAGCATACACCACCATGCCTGGTCATGTAATTTCTTTTTTTTCTCTTGTTTTGCCCTTGTTGCCCAGGCTGGAGTGCAATGGTACGATCTCAGCTCACTGCAACCTTTGCCTCCGGGGTTCAAATGATTCTCCTGCCTCAGCCTCCTGAGTAGCTGGGATTACAGGCATGTGCCACCACACCCGGCTAATTTTGTATTTTTAGTAGAGACAGGGTTTCTCCGTGTTGGTCAGGCTGGTCTCAAACTCCTGACCTCAGGTGATCTGCCCACCTTGGCCTCCTAAAATGTTGGGATTATAGGCGTGAGCCACTGGCCATTTTTAGTAATCAATTTTCTTAAATAAAGAAGGGAGTTTAGAGACATTTGGCCATGACTCCCATAAATTGAGAAACTATACTATCGTCTATTTATTTGTTGCCAACAATCTTTCACAATGCCACAGTTTTATGATGGAATTTTAGTAGAATTAACTTTCACCATCTTCAAATAATATAATTAGCCTTCAGCTTAGATTCCAGTGTCTAAAAGACCCTGTTTAGCCAGTGCAACTCCAGCAACAAACCCTACTGTGGTAAAATCACCTACTGAACTATGGTTCAGTAGTTCCAGCAGAACCCTAGGTGACTGGCCAGGCACAGTGGCTCACACTTGTAATCCCAGCACTTTGGGAGGCTGAGGCAGGTGGGATTGCACTCCAGCCTGGGCAACAAGAGAGGAACCCCGTCTCAAAGAAAAAAAAAAAAGAATCCTAGGTAACCTGTGAACTAGGGACTGGTCTTTGTTCAGCCTGATGCTTGGGCCCAGAGGGAGGATTTGAGTCAGTGAGTACCCAGGAGCGAGAGGCTGCAGTTAAGATGAAGAGCTGGGGCTGCAGGAGGTGGCTGAGTTGGCTCCTAGTGCAGTACTCAGAGCAGGGAGTTGGGAAGAAGGGAAGTTGGTAGGTACTTTCTGCCTATGCAGGGAAGAAGCAGGATCCCAAGGCAGGGGATTGAATGGGAAGGAGTCGGTCGTGGAAGATGGACATGCCTTGCTGACCACAGCTGTCTCATCCACTCCATCTCTTCTCTTTCCTCTCCCTGGTGATCCTGGGTCAAAGAGAAAAGGGACTCTCTCTCTCTCTTTTTTTTTCTTTTTGAGACAGAGTCTCGCTCTTGTTGCTCAGGAAGGAGTGCAGTGACTTGATCTCGGCTCACTGCAACCTCTGCCTCCCAGGTTCAAGCAATCCTCATGCCTCCGCCTCCGAAGTAGCTGGGATTACAGGCGTGCACCACCACACCTGGCTAATGTTTGTAATTTTAGTAGAGATGGGGTTTCACCATGTTGGCCAGACTGGTCTCAAACTCCTGACCTCAAGTGATCTACCCACCTCAGCCTCCCAAAGTTCAGGGATTACAGACCTGAGCCATCACACCCGGACTTTTTTTTTTTTTCTCTTTTGAGCCAGGGTCTTGCTCTGTCACCCTGGCTGGAGTGCAGTGCTGCAATCATAGCTCAATGCAGTCTCAAATCCCTGGGTTCAAGTGATCCCTCCTGCTTCTGCTGGGCTTACAGGTGCACATCATCACGCCCCACTGCTTTAAAATTTTTTTTAGAGACAAGATCTCCCTATGTTTCCTTGGCCAGTCTGGAACTCTTGTTCTCAAGCCCTCCTCCTGCCTCAGTCTCCCAAAGTGCTGGGATTACCGGTATGAGCCACTTCGTCCAGCCCCATCTCCGTGTTTTATGAACTGGGCAAGGCCCATAATCTCTCTGGGCCTCAGTTTCCTCCTCTGCAAAATGGGGACTGTCCATCATCCCTGCCTTCCTCTTGGCGTTAGGAGAGCAAATGAAAAGGATGCCAGGAAATCACATGCTTTTCATGTAAATAGCCAAGCTCTCTACAAACAGAAGGCATCATCTTTAAACAATTCTGTAACCCCTTGACTCAAAACTAGGCTTTGCTGGCTCCTGTCCCCACCAGAAAGTCAAAAGTGTTGGCTCTGTCACTTTCCAGCAGAACTTAGTTCCCCATCTGACAAATGGGGATGATACCCATTGTATTGCTGCTTCGTGGAGTTCGGGTGAGAATCGTAGCATGCAGATGCCACAGATTGAATGTGTTGTTAATTATAACCATAATCATAGTTCAGAGGAAAGTTCCTTTCCTGGCCCGCACTCGAAGAACCTCTGAAATCTGGCAACACCCTCCTTGGGAATCTGCCTCTCAGCACGGACTCTGGGCCTCATTTAGTTCTTCTAACTCCTGTGGTTCTTCCCTTCCCCGGCCTCTTGGCATTGCACAGCTTAGCACTCAGTCCCATACCAAAATGACTATGTCTGAATTAATGTGCAACAAGGCCAGGTGCAGTGGCTCATGCATGTAATCCCAGCATTTTGGGAGACTGATGAGTGGATCACCTGAGATCGGGAGTTTGAGACCAGCCTGGCCAACATGGAGAAACCCCATCCCTACCAAAACAAAAAACAACAACAACAACAAAAAGCAAACAAACAAACAAAAAAAAAACACAAATACACACACACAAATTAGCCAGGTGTGGTGGCATGTGCCCGTAATCCCAGCTACTCGGGAGGCTGAGGCACAAGAATTGCTTGAACCCGGGAGATGGAGGTTGCAGTGAGCTGAGATCGCGCCATTGCCCTCCAGCCTGAGTGACACAGCAAGACCCTGTCTCAAAAAATACATAAAATAAAATAAAATAAATTAGTGTGTGTCTTTTTTTGCCCCCAGGAGGCTGCCCACTGGACACTAGGCTATGAGTGTCATTTCATGTCTCCTAGCACTTAGTGTAAAGGCTTGGTTCACAGTAGCCATTCTATAAACTTGGAATAAATGTTTTAAATGTTTCTAACGTACTTGCCTCTCACATCCGTCCCAGGAGTGGTCAGACAGTTCAGGTTTGATAACTACTCTTTTTGTGGGGGTGGGGATGGGATCTTGCTCTGTCACCCAGGCTGGAATGCAGTGGTGTGATCACAGCTCACTGCAGCCTCAACCTCCCAGGCTTGAGTGATTCTCCCACCTCAGCCTCCTAAGTAGCTGGCACTACAGGTGCATGCCACCACATCCAGCTAATGTTTACATTTTTTTGTAGAGATGGGGGTCTCACTATGTTGCCCAGGGTGGTCTCAAACTCCTGAGCTCAAGGGATCCTCCAACCTTGGTCTCCCAAAGTGCTGGGATTACAGGCATGAGCCACAACATCTGGTTGAAAATTACTATTTTTTTTATTATATTTTAGAAACTGAAAGCAGTAAGAAGTCTGAAGAGAGTTGTGGAATAAGATCAGTGACCCTGAATCCTGCAGAGGGAGAGGAGGGAGGAAAAAGCAGGTTACTCATTGATGAGATGTCTGAGCCTTAGACTACAAATCAGGCTAAGAGGTGGACAGCATTTGGGATTAGGAGTCCTAAATCCTGTGCTCAGGTTCCAGCTCAGTCTCTTATTAGCCAGATTCCTTCGGCTTAAGAACAAGCCTCTTAGCTCCGATGTCAGCAGTCTAAGAGGGAGATTTCTTCTTTACTGGCTGACAGCATTCATGGTGCAAGAATGAAATGCCATCTGTGGAAACCACAATGCAAATGTGTATTGAAATGTACAAGGTCACGGCCGGGCGCGGTGGCTCACGCCTGTAAACCCAGCACTTTGGGAGACCGAGGTGGACGGATCCTCTGAGCTCAGGAGTTTGAGACCAGCCTGGTCGACATGGTGAAACTCCATCTCTACTAAAAATACAAAAAAATTAGCCAGGTGTGTTGGCAGGCGTCTGCAGTCCCCCTACTCAGGAGGCTGAGGCAGGAGAATCGCTTGAACCCGGGAGGCGGAGGTTGCAGTGAGCCGAGATCGCGCCACTGCACTCCAGCCTGGGTGACAAGAGTGAGACTGCATTGAAAAAGAAAAGAAAAGAAATGTGCAAGGTCGGAGCCCTAAGGAATCTATCACTTGTAGGTTTCTCCAGCAGTTCCTAGTAAGACCTGAAGAGGGCACTGTAGCCCAGGAGCCGGTTAGAACAGAGGGAAAATTCTCTTGGGTCCTCCCCTTTGGCGACTCCTCGCATCCCAGCTCCACACCTACCGCCCGGCTCCCTACACACCTGTCAAGTACCCTCCAACCTCCAAAACCTGCCCGTAATTTTTCCTGCTGCGGATTGCAAAACATTCTCTCCTGTTTGCATATGTGCAGGGGAACACAGGCTGACTTCTCTACAGTTGATGATACAAGCAGAAAGACCGGCCCTCACATATGGAATAACAACCAGGATCGGGGTCCCATGCAGTTGTTTTTGTTTGTTTGTTTGTTTTTGTTTTGTCTTTAAGACGGAGTTTCCCTCTTGTCACCCAGGCTGGAGTGCAGTGGCACGACCTCGGCTCACTGCAACCTCCGCCTCCCAGATTCAGTGATTCTCCTGCCTCAGCCTCCAGAATAGTGGGGATTACAGGAGCCAACCACCACACCCGGCTAATTTTTTGTATTTTTAGTAGACATGGGGTTTCACCACGTTGGCCAGGCTGGTCTCGAACACCTGACCTCAGATGATCCATCCACCTCAGCCTCCCAAAGTGCTGGGATTATAGGCATGAGCCACCGTGCCTGGCCTCCCATACAGTTTTATGACAGCTTTTGCTGTCTGCACAGGTCCCTCCTCGGTGGTCCTTTCCCGCTGAAGCATTATTTTGAGAAGGAATCTGAAGTTGTGGTCAGAGTAAAGGGGAAAATGAGAAGTAGAAATCAAGAGTGGAAGTAGAGTCCATTTGTTCCATGTCCCCCACCCCAGGGGAGTAAAGGAGCAGGTAGGGATTAGGTAGAAGGAATAAACCAGGCGCAATGGCTCACACCTGTAATCCCAGCACTTTGGGAGGCTGAGGAGGGAGGATCACTTGAGCCCAGAGTTTGAGACCAGCCTGGGCAACATAGCAAGCCCCCATCTCTAAAAAAAAGATAAAAATAATTTAAAAATTAGCAGGACATGGCGATGCATGCCTTAAGTCACATCTACTCAGGAGGCTGGGACTGGAGGATCGCTTGAGCCCAGGAGTTTGAGGCTGCAGAGACCCATGATTGCACCACTGCACTCCAGCCTGGGCAACAGAGCAAGACACTGTCACTAAAAACAAACAAACAAAATCGCAAATATATAAATGGACCACCTAGAGTGGCCCTTGTCCCCGAGCAGATGCTGTTTATAGAGGTGGCTCCAACCACATCTGTGTGTACCGCCCCTTTTGTGAATTTCAGAGGACAGCATTCATGGTGACAGTCCTCAGGTGAGTAAAGGAGGCAGCTGGACTTAGTGGGGATGTGCACTGAGGCGGAAGGCTGATGCTGGGAGTGTGGCATCAGCCGAAGAGACCAAAGAATAGGCAGAAATTAACAAGGGCCAGTGACCAGGGTTGGCAGCTGTTACCAGCCCCCAAAACCCCCAAAGGGACCCATCCTCTGGCCTCCCTCTCCTTGATGACAATCTCAGCGCACTGCAGGCTTGCCCTGGGCAGGGTTGGCAGCTGCCTTACTGCGGTGAGGCCTTGAATGGAGCCACCTTATTGACCAGCGTAGGCAGAGCTTGTGGCCTCAGGCCCGGTAGGGTCGAGAGGTCAGACAGGCTGTGTGAGACAGCACGTAGGGCCCAGCCCCCTGCAGCCCTCGTTTCCCGGACCTGGACCTGCTGCACTGCTGCCAGGAGTGGGACAGAGCCAGGGGATTTGGAGGTTCCCAGAAAACAGAAAAGCCAAGAGTCATATTGGTGGTTTCAGCTCTTGCCAATGAGATTGAAGAATACACAAAACTTGGACCCCACGAGAGCCAGAGGCCAGCCCCCATCTTGTTTTCACGGTTCCCACCACCCCAGTGTCAAGGGGGCTCTTGCCACCAAGGGAGTGCCCGTGAGACCTGGAGAAGTCACAGCTTGCCACCTAAGTTCTCCAGGTCATCCTGTCCCTGATGGTAGGTGCAAAAACAGGTAAATTGCCTCCAAAGCATGTTCTGGCATCAAATTTTGCAGGGTGCCGAGTGAGCTCAGGCGTCTTCCCAGCATGGCTCTGTCCCTGAGTTTAAAACTGCTCTCTGAATGCTTCCTGCTCTGGGCCCTCAAGTTGGCCCTGTGACATCCTTAGATCTCAGAGTTGCGCTCTGGACAGTTCCTCTGGCCCCTGAGATGTCATTGCTGGCACTGGAGTGTCCATGGGACAGGCTCGCGCTGAGCTGAGAGCCCCTCGACGGGCTTCAGGAGTGGTGGGGGAGGGTGTGGCACAGGCAATGTTGGTGAAGGAGGTGGTGGATGTGCCCAGCTGGACACACCTGGTCATCTGTCCCCTCTCCTGCAGGCCTCCCCTGTGTACAGCTTCAGCTTTCCCCGGAGGAAATTGGAGTAGACTCGGAAGAGTTTGCAGAAAGTGTCAGCAGTGATTGTTCGGAGTGGAGCAGCTGAGGCCGCATCTGGAGGGGAGATGGCTTCCTTCTGCGAAGGAGAAAACAGGAGGTCACTGCAGTGCCACAGAATGGGAAGGAATACGGACAGTTCCTGTGCTCCTTAGCAAGACCCTTCTCCCCTTCTTACAGAAAGGGCAAGGAGAAGTGTCTGCTCCTACTCACCTGGGCTCCCAGCGCCCGAAGCAGAGTGGTGAGGCTGCGAAGGCCACTGACGGCTTTATCCACGTGCAGCTGCAGGGGCTCCCATGGCTGGGAAGAGTTGGCCAACAGGGCCTGGCCCCGCAGGACAGCTTCCGAGAGCAGGGCCAGGCCCTGCCAGACTTCTACGGCCTGCTGCCCAACCTACAGGGAGTGGACTCTGGGAGTCAGCTGACCCACGCCACCCTCTCCCTCCTGCCCCCCAGCAGCCCCAAGCACCAAGCTGAGCAAACAGAAGGTATGCAATAAGACTTGTTGAATGAATGAATGAATGAATGAGTGAGTGAATGAATCATGAATGTATTCCATACAGCCCTCATTACTTTTCTTTTTTCTTTTCTTTTTTGAGACAGGGCCTCACTCTGTCACTGAGGCTGGAGTGCAGTGGTGTGATCACAGCTCACTGCAGCCTCAAATTCCTGGGCTCAAGCAATCCTCCCACCTCAGCCTTCCGAATATCTGGGACTACCACCATGCACCACCTCGCCTGACTACTTTTTTTAAATGTTTGTAGAGATGGGGGATCTCACTATGCTGCCCGGGTTGGTCTGAAACTCCAGGGCTCAAGCAATTCTCCCATCTCGGCCATCTCAGCCTGGGATTACAGACGTGAGCCTCTGCGCCCAGGCAGCTTCATCTCTGCTGCTCCATTTTACCTTTCCCTCGATCATTCTCCCTTTCATCCTATCAGGCTCGCAAAATGAGATTCTCCAAAAGAAAGGAAAAAAAAAAAAAAAGGAACTCACCTCCATCCTCTTCCAGGCATAGAAGTTAACTTTGGTGTCTGGGACGGTGATATTCTCACTCAAGCTGCAGTGTTCGGCACAGCCTGTCTGAAATGCACAGAGCCCGGGGAGTCAAGGGTCCCTGAGGGCTCTGGCCCTGGCCCACAGGCCATAGGACCTGCTGGCTTTGCTCCTTGCCTAGTTTCCAGGTATGGTTTGGGGCCACCAGACTTATTCTTATGTAGGGGGGCAGTGTCTAGCTTCCCAACTCCACCCCAAACCAAGTGCCAAGTTCCTGGATCTCAGAGGAGTTCCCTGAAGCCCTGAGCGTGAGTTCTGTGGAATGTGCTGGGAAGGGGTCTCACCGTGACATTCTCGGCCTCCTTTGCCTCCAAGAGGTACCTCTCCAGGACTCGGCTGTCACAGATAAGGCGTGGTGGGGCGCCCAGGACTGGGAGGCCCAGAGGGAGAGACATCAGGGACAGGAGAAGCCACAGCCAGGCAGGACATTCTAGAAGAGATTGCCAGGCTGAGAGTCAGGCGGGGAGGGAGGAGAAGGGTGGCTGTGGAAGGACAGCTTCCTTCATCCCCAAGCCTCTGCCCCAGCTCGTCCTTCCTGTCCGCAACCGCGCAAGCACTCAGGTGCTGCCTCCCTGGCCTTCATTCAATCCTGCTGCCCTGTGCACACCCCACCCCCAGCTACCAGCATCCACTTCTCCGGCCAAACTTCAATCCTGGTGTGACAGAGGCTTCCCCTCTGGCAGATACGTGGTGGCTCCAGCGCCCAGGTTATCAGCTTATCAGCTTCCTCGCCACCGGCACAGCAGAACCCCCAAACCTTCTTCTCAACCCCCAAACTGTGTCCCCGTCACAGGTCAGGTTTTTGCCATCCCCAAGGACTCCCCCAAGTCCCCGCTGGCACGTGGAGGCTGCCCCACCCCCCCCCCTTCCGGGGTCCTTGACAAGTCGCCGGTCCGGTCCTTGAACCCGGCCACCTCCTGGCCAATAGCCCGGGCGCTAAATCCCCGCTCAAACAGGGACCCGGGCGGGCGGGAGCGCCCAGCCCGCGAGTACTCACCGTGCACCCCCATCTCCGCGCCTGGCCGGGGTCCCTCAGCGACCTGGGGCGCGCCGGGTGACCACACCGGGAGCCCTCATCCTGGGAAGCTCGGCAGGGCAGGGCCAGCCCCACGGGCCTGGAGGAGAGGGCGGCTGTCCAGGGGGCGCGGGGTCGGAGCAGAGCGGGCGCGGTGGCCCCGGTCCGGCTCCGGGAGGACAGCGCGGTGCGGCGCGGCGCAGCGCAGCGAGCGGCCGGGGTGGCCCAGGGACTCTGCGGCTCTGGCCGGGGGTCGGGGCTGTTATCTGCATGTGTGCGTGCGCGGGTGGGGGTGGGGGAGAGGCTGTGTGCGTGAGGGGTCGCCAAGGGTAGGGGCCACCCGGGGTCAGAGCAGAGGCAGGACGCCTGGGTTGAGGCTCGCCGGGGCATGAGCGGGGCTGCTGCAGACGTGCGTGCGGGGTCATGGGGGCTGCTCCCGGGCCCTGGGTCCCGGGAGGGGAGTGCAGCCGGGTGCGCACCCTCGGGACGGGCGGAGCGTGCTGTCTGGGAAAGGCTGGGCTCCCGGACACCTCCCCTGGGGGGCATCCCGGTCTTCGGCGGAGACTCAGAGGTGCCTGGGTTGCTGGGTTCCGCAAAGCAGCTGGGTCTGGAAGCCCAGAAGCTTTAGGGAGGGGCAAATGAGTGGTCTCTCTTCCCACAATCCCGGGACATGTTCTAGAAACAGTGTTGACCATGTTGAGGAATTTGATGGGGGCAAATAGGGCAAGAAATTTGGGGTTCTTCCTCCCCACCCCACTCCTCACTGTCTAGTACTCTGCAAACCCAGACACTTAACTTTTTTTTTTTTTCTTGAGATGTAGCCTCCCTATGTTGCCCAGGCAGTGCAGTGGTGCCATCTCCCTCTCACTACAACCTCCCCTCCTGGATTCAAGCAATTCTCCTGTCTCAGCCTCCGGAGCAGCTGGGACTACAGGCACACCTTTACACCCGGCTATGTTTTGTATTTTTAGTAGAGATGGGGTTTTGCCATGTTGCCCATGCTGGTCTCGAACTCCTGACCTCAGGTGATCCGCCCTCCTCGGCCTCTCAAAGTGCTGGGATTACAGGCGTGAGCCACCTCACCCAGCCCCCACCCCAGACACTTAACTTTTAGTGCACAGAGCACACAGTCCATTGTGCAGGACACACATGCACCTTGACATCTGTTTATTTGACCTGTGGTGTAGGTTAGCTAGGCAGCATTGCCGAGTTCTTAAGAACGCTGAAATACAGCTAACACCAAGAGTGATGGGGCCTGGGATTTACAGCTAAGGTTTTATGGCTTCTGGAACCCCTGAGCCAGATGAGTGAGATTCCCAGAGCAGGAGACCAAGACTAGCTGGTCTCTCACACCTTAGAAAGTGGCCTCATCCTTGAGCCCTCAGTGTCCTCATCTGTCAAATGGGTGTGGTGAAACTACCAGCCTATCCCATTCAGGCTTCATAAAAGACAAGAAAGGGCCAGGCGCCGCAGCTCACACCTATAATCCCAGCACTTTGGGAGACCAAGGCAAGAAGATCCTTTGAGCCCAGGAGTTTGAGACCAGCCTGGACAACATAGCAAGACCTCGTCTCTAAAAAAAAATAAAAATAAAAAATAATTAGTCAGGTGTGGTGGCTCATGCCTGTAGTCCCAAATATGCAGGAGACTAAGGCAGGAGGATCACCTGAGCCCAGGAGGTCGAGGCTGCAGTGAGCCATGATCGCACCACTGCACTGCAGCCTGGGCGAAAGAGTGAGACCCCGTCTCAAAAACAAAAAAAGACTGGAATGTGCAGATCTGAGCTGTAAGAGTTTGGAAGAGGGAGCTCACCGCTAGCTGGGAGAAATCAAGAAAGATTTGAGGGAGGAGGTGACAATGACCTCAGCCTTGAAGGCGGGTAGGACATCAATGGGAAGAGGTATGAGGTGGGTGGGGGATTGTCGCTTCAGCAAAGTGAATGGAGAGTCAGGTGAGTATTGTGGGATCTGGCCAGCAGCCCGCAGTGCAACGGGGCTATCTCTTTGTTCCCAGACGGATCGGCAGGTTGAGAAATGATAGTCACACACAAGATAGTGAAAGCTGGGTCCAGGGGGGTCACCACCTTCTGGTCCCGTGGTGTCAACAATGCACCGGATATACCAGCATTTATTATTAAGTTTAGTGAGGGCAGGGGTAGGTTAGTGAGAGATTTAGGGTCATTTGATTATGAGGTGAGATGGTCACATGGGGATGAAGTAATTCTTTAACATAACATTTGTATGTAGAAGTACAGTACACTTGTATGTAGAAGTACAGTATACAGAGATAAGAATTTACAATATAGTGTGTGCTTCAGTAATTTCTAACAGAGCCTTAAAACAGAAACACAATCTTTCCATAACCTATGATTAGCAAGACACTAATCAGCAGTAACAATTGCAACAAAAGCTGGTTACAAACAATCCATGGAAACAGGACGTGAAGCTAGACAACCGGTTAGACCAGAAATTCTCAGAAGGGAGTATGCCTTAACCCTAAAGAGGCCTAGAAGAGCCACAGCAAGATGAGGGCGTTTGTAGCCCTATCTTATCCATATGGACAGGCGCCCCCCATGCGTCCGTTTATAGGCTCTCCACAAGGGTCGCATTCCATTCCCAGAGCTATGAACATCTGCTTTTCTGGGATAGAAATCTTGGTGATGTGAAACCTCCCTGACTGTACGTCCATTCACAGGCTCTATGCAGGGGGAAGCACATCACACGCTGTTGGCTCATTCTAGCAGTCCAACCTGGCATTGTCTTTACACAATCCTGCATGCAATTTTGTATTTACAATAATCAGGAGCATTTCATCTTTTATTCCGTAGCAGTAGTGTCAGGGGGTCTCCCTACAGGTGAGCAGAAGGGAAGGTGGAGAAGAGAGAGGTGGAAGATGAGGCCAGGGTGCTGCTTAGGGAGGAGTCAGGCTGTCTACGGTCTTGAATGCCTCTCTGAAGAATTTGGATTTTGTTTGGAAAGAGTGGGAAACATTCACTCATTCATTCAAAAGATGTTTATGGATTTCCTACCTACCCCTGGCCAAGGACCTGGGGATAGAGCAGGGAATGGAGCTGACATTCAAGTAGGGTTGCCGATGATGAACACAAAAATGGGTACAAGGTAGAGGATTTCGGCTGGGTGAGGTGGCTCATGCCTGTAATCCCAGCACTTCGGGAGGCCAAGGCAGGAGGATCACTTGAGCCGAGGAGTTGGCTTGACCAGCTGGGCAACACGGCAAAACCCCATCTTTACAAAAAAATACAAAAATTAACCGGGTGTGATGGCATGTGCCTAGAGTCCCAGCTGCTTGGGAGGCTGAGGTGGGAGGATCACTTGAGCCCAGAAAGTTGAGGCTGCAGTGAGTTGTGGTTTTGCCACTGCACTCCACCCTGGGCAACTGAGTGAGACCCTGTCTCAAAAAAAAAAAAAAAGAAAGAAAGAAAAGAAAAGAAAGGCCAGGCGTGGTGGCTCAAGCCTGTAATCCCAGCACTTTGGGAGGCCGAGGTGGGCGGATCACGAGGTCAGGAGATCGAGACCATCCTGGCTAACACGATGAAACCCCGTCTCTACTAAAAATACAAAAAAATTAGCCAGGCGTGGTGGTGGGCACCTGTAGTCCCAGCTACTCGGGAGGCTGAGGCAGGAGAATGGCGTGAACCCGGGAGGCGGAGCTTGCAGTGAGCCGAGATTGCACCACTGCACTCTAGCCTGGGGGACAGAGCAAGACTCCGTCTCAAAAAAAAAAAAAAAGAAAAGATAGAGGATTTCAAATAGCCAGTAGAACTAAGGAGAAAAGACACAGGCAGGGGTATCTAAAATAAGGTAGTCAGAGACACCAGGCTGAGAAAGTGACTTGAATAAATACCTGTCAGGGGTGAGGGACCATGAGGGTGTGGTGAGATGAAGAGCTTGATGGGAGGGGGATTTGGGCCAAGTGTAGTGGCTCGCACCTGTAATCCCAACATTTTGGGAGGCTGAGGCAGGAGGATTGCTTGAGGCCAGGAGTTTGAGACCAGCCTGGGCAACATAGTGAGATCCCATGTCTATAATTTTTATTTTTGTTTAATTAGCTGGGCATGGTGGTACACATCTGTAGTCCCAGCTACTCAGGAGGCTGAGGTCAGAGGATCTCGAGCCCGGGAGGTCGAGGCTGCAGTGAGCTCTGATCACGCCACTGCACTCTAGACTGGGCAACAGAGGGAGACCATGTCTCAAAAAAAAAAGAAAAAATGAGTGGTTTGGCAAGATGGATGGGTGGGGGTCAGGAGACGGAGGCTGGTATGCTTCTGGCTGGCCTGATTCCCTCAGACCCTGCTCCCCTGAATCCTCTGCTCACCTTGAGCCTTCCCAAACCTGCTGTCCAGGCTCCCCCAGCCCCACTCGGCTCCTGGTTCTGATCCCTTCCAGAGTCCTGGGACGTGCACACGCACACTCACGTCCACACATGGCCGCACGTGCGTTCTGTCTTGGCTGCTCCCCTTCCCCAGCCTCTGCTCTCCCAGGACCCTGACTGCTGCGTCAATGCCCTGACCTAACCATGGAGAGGGGGCCAGAGACAGATGGGTGGGGTGGACACAGCTGGAGGAGGAGGAGCCTTTTGGGCTGTGGGACCTGCCCCTCCTCTCACACAGCTTCTCTGGGGTCCCTACATCCTTGTCTGCAGTAGAAGAGCAGTGAGAGATGGGCCGGGGGCACCAGCTTCTAAATGCTGGAGCCTGCTGGATAGGAGTGGTGACTGCCTTGTCCCCTGGGGCTTTTGGAGAGAGAGCTGTGATTGCAGCTTCGGAGGAAGGAGAGGATCTTGGTCCGCCCCATACCCAATCCGAAGCCATAGTAATTCTCTTTTTGAGATGGAATCTCACTCTATTGCCCAGGCTGGAGTGCAGTGGCACCATGATCTCAGCTCACTGCAACCTCCTCCTCCCGGGTTCAAGCAATTCCCCTGCCTCAGCCTCCCAAGTAGCTGGAATTACAGGCATGTGCCACCACGCCCAGTAATTTTTGTATTTTCAGTAGAGATGGGGTTTCACCATGTTGGCCAGGCTGGTCTCGAACTCCCAACCTCAAGTGATCCGCCCAGCTCGGCCTCCCAAAGTGCTGGGATTACAGGCATGTGCCACCATACCCGGCTTGAAGCCATAGTAATTCCGCTAAGAGGGGAGAGGCTGGTTTGGAGCCCAGAGCCTCTTGGATACTGAGCTATGCAGGGTCCATTCATCTGTTCTTGAGGAACAGGAAGAAAACAAGAAGCTCTATGGGGGTCCCTGTCCAATGCCCACCATCCCCCTGCCCAGTGCTCCCCACCCCCGCCATCTGCCTGCTCTTCATCTTCCAGCATGCTGCTGACCCACAGGCCCAGGACCACTGCAAAGCATCTCCTCATTGACCCCTCCAGTTAATCCCTAACCCTGCTGCTCAATTAACTTTCCCACTGAACAGCCTCATTTGTGCTAATTCCCTGAGCAGGAACCTGCCATGGCTTCCTATTGCCTCAGAACTGAGACCCTCCAAGGTCTACCTTTCACTTCAAGTTCAAGCCTGTTCTCCCGCTTTGCTCACTCCCACTCCCTCCACCGCAGGAGATGGTTTGTGCCTTCCTGCCCTCGGCTCATCCTGGATTACCCTCCCACACCATCTCCTCCTTTTCTTTAAAGCCCAAATCTGTGCATCGCCTCCTCCATGAAGCCTTTCTTGATCTCCCAGCAGGAAATCGTCTCCTTCCTTGGCACTGCCGTCATTTATGTACATGTCTTAGGCATCTCACTGGCAGGACTGCCATGGACAGCCATCAAAGCTGAGCACTGCCCAACTCCCAGGGGCATCCATAGAGACTCTGATGGGAATGGTACCGTCTGGAGTCATGTAGTGCAGGTGCCCTGGTCATCGAAGAGAGCAAAGGGCTGCGTATGGAAGTTCTGATGCATTTTTGTGACTACCAAGCGTCCAGCATGTCCCTTTTCTGTGGTCACCACCCATGTGTGGATTGTATTATGTGGTCCCTCCACTACATGCTCAGAGAAGAGCCCAGCCTAGAGGGGGCACTGAGCCATCCTCCAGTCAACCCAGCTCCCTGGGATCCTCGGGTGTGCGAAGCTTCCATGCACTTCCTGAGCAGGCAGCCACTGAGGCAGGGTTTGAAAAGGGCCAGTTGTGACAGGAGGATGGTGGGCGTGGAGGCAGGCTCTGCTCCACGGATTCCTCCTGGCAGCGGATTCAGATTGGAAATCCAAGCAGAAGCAAATTTACAACCCCCCCCCCCCCGAGCTGTCCCAGACCCCCAGGCAGCACGGAGCCCCAGATGCCTGGAGTCGGACTTGGGAAAGGGGCCTCCTGGCTTCTCTTCCCCTCCTCATTTCCAAGCAGTGGCTTCTCAGCTCAGCTCGAGTTCAGCCAGAGGCCCAGACCTTCTGTGCTGGGAGGGGAGGTGGCTGGGGACCTTGTTGGGTGGCCTTTGGGGGACTGTGAAGGAAGCAAGAATGCTGGGGGGCCAGGCACGGTAGCTCACGCCTGGAATCCCAGCACTTTGGGAGGCCAAGGAGGGAGGATCCCTTGAGCCCAGGAGTTTGAGACCAGTCTGGGCAACATAGGGAGACCCTGTCTTTACAGAAAATTCATCAGGCATGCTGGCACATGCCTGTAGTCCCAGCTACTCGGGAGGCTGAGGCTGGAGGATTGCTTGAGCCCAGGAGTTGGAAGCTGCAGTTAGCTATGATCGCACCACTGCACTCCAGCCTGGGTGAAAGAACAATACCCTGTCTTTCTTTAAAAAAAAAAAAAGGAACACTGAAGAAGGGATTCCTGCTGGAGAACCAAAGGAAAATCCTTTGCCAAAGTCAATTTGGAGACCATGAGGCAAGGGCTACTTGCTTGGTCAGAAAATCATTGATAGAACCAGACATCCAGGTTTCTGTTCTCAGCAAACAGATCTGTGGCCTGGTGGCTTCAAGGGGTTGGTTGTCTGGTGACCAGGAGTGCTTGGATTGGTGACCTGAATTCTTTTTTTTTTTTTTTTTTTTAATGGAGGCTTCTTCTGTTGCCCAGGCTGGAGTGCAGTGGAGTGATCTTGGTTCACTGCAACCTCAGCCTCCCAGGTTCAAGCGATTCTCCTGCCTCAGCCTCCTGAGTAGCTGGGATTACAGGCACCTCCCACCATGCCTGGCTAATTTTTGTATTTTTAGTAGAGACGGGGTTTCATTGTGTTGGTCAGGCTGGTCTCGAACTCCTGACCTCGTGATCTGCCTGCCTCGGCCTCACAAAGTGCTGGGATTACAGGCGTGAGCCACCGCGCCCAGCCTGGTGGCCTGAATTCTGCCACTGACTTGCCAGACGCCTAACTTGGGCAGGTGACTTTATCTCTGAGCCTTCTTTGCAGAGTGGGGGAGGTGGAAATGATAGTGATTGCCTCCCACAGCTGTGGTGGGATTATGTAACTCCTGGCACATGGTAATCGATAAACACTAGCTGTTATTGCCCTACTCCCCACTTTATTATTTCTCCCATTGTCCTTTCTTGGGAGGCCTGGAGACCAAATGTCCAGTGTATTCCTTAGCCTTCCTCCAGCAACATCTCCTGTTTCTCTGGGGAGCCAGGGATAGATTCGTGGCACTTTACCTTGGGTATTGTGTTATAGCTGCCCCTACCATGCAACTTACTGAAAAAGCGTCGTCAGAATAGTGGGGTGGAGAGAGGTGTCTCTCAGTGTCTATATATATTTTTAATTAATTAATTACTTAATTTTTTTAGATGGAGTTTTGCTCTTATTGCCCAGGCTGTAGCGCACTGGCATGATCTCGACTTACCGCAACCTCCGTCTCCTGGGTTCAAGTGATTCTCCTGCCTCAGCCTCCCAAGTAGCTGGAATTGCAGGCATGTGCCACCACGCCCAGCTAATTTTTTGTATTTTTAGTAGAGACAGGGTTTCACTGTGTTAGCCTGGATGGTCTCGATCTCCCCACCTCAGGTGATCCGCCTGCCTCAGCTTCCCAAAGTGCTGGGATTACAGGCGTGAGTCACCGTGCCCAGTGATTGATTGATTGATTGATTGATTGATTTTTCGAGACGGAGTTTTGCTCTGTTGCCCAGGCTGGAGTGCAATGGTGCGATCTTGGCTCACTGCAACCTCCACCTCCTGGGTTCAAGCAATTTTCCTGCCTCAGCCTCCCAAGTAGCTGGGATTACAGGCATGCACCATCACACCTGGCTAATTCTGTATCTTTTTTAGAGACGGGGTTTCACCATGTTGGTCAGGCTGTTCTCGAACTCCTGACCTCAGGTGATCCACCCACCTCAGCCTCCCAAAATGCTGGGATTACAGGCGTGAGCCACCGTGCCCGGCCTAAGTGAGCTCTTCTGCTCGTGTCTTAGTTCATCAACCAGCAAATAATTTTTCCCTTTTCAGGGAAGTATATTTGTCTAATAGCAAACAAGACTAATAGACTGAGTTGGAAGAAATCTAGCAGGTCCTGTGAAGGTGAAAGTCCACCCTCTGTTTGCATTCTTCAAGTGACGAGATGGTTGCCTTTTCTTAAGGGAGCAGAGGCTTGTTATAGAGGAGACAGCAAGCCATTCTCCTCTGCACCATCCATGTATCCACTGACCCATTCATTCATCAGATAATTATTAGTTACTGGAATGGGCAATAAAATAACTTCTTGAGGTATCTCATCAGTTTTATTTTTACTTATTTAGAGATGGGTCTTGCTCAGTTCCCCAGGCTCGAGTGCAGTGGCATGATCATAGCTCACTGCAACCTCGACCTCCTAGGTTCAAATGATCATCCTTCCTCAGCCTCCCAAGTAGCTGTGACACCAGGCATGCACCGCCATGCCTGGCTAACTTCTTTATTTTTTATATAAAAAATATAACTCTATAAAAAATAACTTCTTTATTTTTTATAGAGCCAGGGTCTCACTGTGTTGCCCCGGCTGGTCTCGAACTCCTAGCCTCAAATGATCCTCCCACCTCAGCTTTCCAAAGTGCTGATATTATAGACATGAGCCACCTCGCCTGGCCCCTCATCAGTTTGATAACTAACTCCCTGATCACCTTACTTGGAGAACAAAGGATCAGTCAGGAATAGGCTTCATAAAACTTTGGTAGGCCGGGCGCGGTGGCTCACGCCTGTAATCCCAGCACTTTGGTGGCTGAGACGGGCAGATCACGAGGTCAGGAGTTCAAGAACAGCCTGGCCAATATGGTGAAACCCCGTCTCTACTAAAAATACAAAAATTAGCTGGGCATGGTGGTGCACACCTGTAGTCCCAGCTACTCAGGAGGCCGAGGCAGAAGAATCGCTTGAACCCGGGTGGCGGAGGATGCAGTGAGCCGAGATTGACCCACTGCACTCCAGCCTGGGTGACAGAGCCAAACTCCGTCTCAAAAAAAAAAAAAAAAAAAAAACTTTTGTAATGAACTTTTGCTCATTACAAAAACAATACGTGACCAAAATTAGAAAACAGCGCTAAACTCAAACACATAAACTGAAAAACACCCATAATGTCATTAGGAAGATTGGACCTTAAGTGGCCATTTTCACAGGCTTCCTTCTGGTAGGATGACCTTTGCCTCATCCCAAATCTCTATGCAATTGGACATCTGTTTCCTAAGGAACTACAATTGACACGTTCTTGTCCAACCTCTCTGGTGGTTTGAGGGTTTGTGAAACACCATTTTTCCCTCAACTCCTGGCCAAGCACCAGAAACTCACCTGGGACAAAGTGCCGGGCCTCTCTAGCGGGATCATCAGCCTGACTAAACCACTTAATATTTCAAGGCCCTGTCCCCTTCCCTGCTATGCGAGCCACAACTGATTCTGGCAGAAACTAATAACTCAGACTTGAGAATTAAATGCACACAAAATTGCCTTCCTTCACTTCTCCCCATTCCTATTAAGAAGCCTAAAACCATTTCTTAGCAAAATGGCTTCATACTAAACAATACTAGCTCTTGGCGGGGCGCAGTGGCTCACGCCTGTAATCTCAGAACTTTGGGAGGCTGAGGCAGGCGGATCACCTGAGGTCAGGAGTTTGAGACCAGCCTGGCAAACATGGTGAAACCCCGTCTCTACTAAAAATACAAAAAGTAGCCGGGCTTAGTGGCACATGCCTGTAATCCCAGCTACTCAGGAGGCTGAGGCAGGAGAATCACTTGAATCCGGGAGGCGGAGTTTGCAGTGAGCCAAGATCACGCCATTGCATTCCAGCCTGGGCAACAAGAGCACAACTCCGTCTCAAAACAAACAGATAAACAAAGAAAACAACAGTAGCTCTTTTTTTTATTTTTTCCGCCTGTAGTCCTAACTACCTGGGAGGCTGAGGCAGGAGGATTGCTTGAGCCTAGAAGTTCGAGGTTGCAGTGAGCTATGATTGTACCATTGTACTCCAGCCTAGGCTACAGAGTGAGACCCTGTCTGTAAAATAAATAAATAAATGAATAAATAAATAAATAAATAAAATGTAAAAAGGAGGGCAGGGCATTGCATTTGCACACACCTTCTGCCTCCATCTCCTCACCCCTCTCCCCTGTTTTTCAAGCTTTTTTTTTTTTTTGAGACTGAGTCTCGCTCTGTCGCCCAGGCTGGAGTGCAATGGCACGATCTTGGCTCACTGCAACCTCCACCTCCCGGGTTCAAGCAGTTCTCCTGCCTCAGCCTCCTGAGTAGCTAGGATTACTGGCGCCTGCCACCACACCCAGCTAATTTTGTATTTTCAGTAGAGATGGGGTTTCACCATGTTGGCCAGACTGGTCTTGAACTCCTAACCTCAGGTGATCCGCCTGCCTGGGCCTCCCAAAGTGCTGGGATTACAGACGTGGCTCACTGTTCCTGGCCTCCCAAGCTTTGATGGAAGTCACTTTGGAGAGCCAGTAGAGGGAGGAGAACAGAGGCTGGAGCCAGCCTCCCTACGGTTGGGCCTGCAGGCAGGGTTCCCTGCCCCACCTGCCCTGCATGGACTCCAGTAGATGCAGGAGCCTGGTTCACGCACCCCAACACACAAAAGAGTGAGCCCCAGGCCCCACTCTTCTTTCAGTGGCAATGTGGAGGTCTGTTTCTGCAGAACTGCCACTGAGGGAAGCCCCACTGGCAAGCAGTGAGAAAACATGGAGTAGAAACAACAAACAAATAGGCTGCAGGAGGGAACTGCCAAAACAAACCAGATGGGAAAGGCTGCCTGCCACCACCTCTGCTGGGCTCAGGCCCGGAGCACATACGTGCAGGGAGACACAGCTCCATCCAGCTTCCTGCCAGCTCCCCGCTCGGCTACTGGGGGGCTCCCGGGCAAGGAAGCCTTGCAGTCAGGCTGATGGAAGGGATGTGGCCCAATAGAAATATCCGCAGCCAGCCGGGTGCGGTGGCTCACGCTTGTAATCCCAGCACTTTGGGAGGCTGTAGGTGGGCAGATCACGAGGTCAGGAGATCGAGACCATCCTGGCCAACATGGTGAAACCCCGTCTTTACTAAAAATACAAAAATTAGCTGGGTGTGGTGGTGTGCACCTGTAATCCCAGCTACTCAGCTACTCGGGAGGCTGAGGCAGGAGAATCGCTTGAACCAGGGAGTTGGAGGTTGCAGTGAGCCGAGATCATGCCACTGCACTCCAGCCTGGCGATAGAGACTCTGTCTCAAAAAAAAAAAAAAAAAGAAATGTCTACAGCCTTGTCTCCCAGTACCTCTTGCTTTCTAGCCACCTTGAGTCCCTCCGGTCCCAGAACGTAGCTGCCTATTCATTAATCCCCTCCTTGCCCACTGTTTTTTGAGACAGGTTCTTGCTGTTTCACAAGCCCTCAGTCACGGCTCACTGCAGCCTCAACCTCCTGGGCTCAAGCAATCCTCCCACCTCAGCCTCCTGAGTAGCTGGACCACGGGTGCACGCCACCAAGCCCAGTTAATTTTTAAATTTTTGATAGAGACGAAGTCTTACTCTATTGCCCAGGCTGGTCTCAAACTCCTGAGCTCTAGCGATTTTCTCTCTTCGGCCTTCCAAAGTGCTGGGATTACAGGCATGGCCATCATTCCCAGCCAAATCTACCCATCTCCCCACCCCACTGTGATCTCTCTGCCAAATATGCCATCTCCCCTCTTTTCTGCCTGGCAAACTCCTATACATCCTTCAACACCCAGATCAAAGGTGAGTGAAACCGTTTTGGGTCCCACCAGGAAGTTATTAGCCCTTTCCATCTCTACATTTCCTTATCATTGCTACTCTTATGTCTCACACATCTTACTCATTCACAAAAAATTATGTGTCCACCTTCCCAGTTAGATGGCGAGCTCTGTGAACGTAGGGACCATTTCATACGCACATGCCAGAGGAAGGGATTTTGATGAATTAGAAGTCTGATCTTCAGACCTCCAAACCAAACTACTTTTACTTGAATTAGAGTGAAATTCTGTTCCTAACCTGTAAATCAGAGGCTTTTAAACTCTTATGACCTCAAACAGTAAAAAACACAATCTACATCCTATTATACTACACATATATATATATACACATGCCTAACTGAAAAATCTGCTGGTCAGGCCTAGTGGCTCACACGTGTAATACCAGCATTTTGGGAGGCTGAGGTGGGTGGATCACCTGAGGTCAGGAGTTTGAGACCAGCCTGGACAACATGGCGAAACCCCATCTCTACTAAAAATACAAAAATTAGCCAGGTGTGGTGGCACACACCTATAATTCCAGCTACTTAGGAGGCTGAGGCAGGAGAATCGCTTGAACCTGGGAGGCAGAGGTTGCAGTGAGCCGAGATTGTGCTACTGAACTCCAGCCTAGGAGATAGAGACTCTGCCTCAAAAAAACAAAAAAATCTGCAATAAAACACCACCATTTAAGTTGCACTTTTTTTTTTTTTTTAACTTGGGTTCTTTTTTCTTTTTCTTTTCTTTTTTTAGACAAGGTCTTGCTGTCGCCCAGGCTGGAGTGCACCAGCTTGATCTCAGCTCACTGCCACCTCCCCGTCCTGGGCTCAGGTAATCCTCCCACCTCAGCCTCCCAAGTAGCTGGGACCACAGTTTTGTGCCACCATGCCCAGATAACTTTTTATATTTTTTGTAGAGATGGGATTTCGCCATGTTGCCTAGGCTGGTCTCGAACTCCTGGGCTCAAGAGATTGACCTGCCTCGGCCTCCCAAAGTGCTGCGATTATAGGTGTGAGCCACCACACCCAGCCTTGTTTTTTTTTATTTTTGTTTTTTTGAGACGGAGTTGCTCTGTTGCCCAGGCTGGAGTGCAGTGGCGCGATCTCGGCTCACTGCAACCTCCGCCTCCTCGGTTCAAGTGATTCTCCTGCCTCAGCCTCCAGAGTAGCTGGGACTACAAGCATGTGCCACCACGCCTGGCTAATTTTTTGTATTTTTAGTAGAGACAGGGTTTCACCATGTTAGCCAGGATGGTCTTGATCTCTGGACCTCGTGATCTGCCCGCCTCAGCCTCCCAAAGTGAGCCACCGCGCCTGGCTTTTTTTTTTTTTTTTTTAAGAAGCTGTGACCCACAAATGGGTCACAACCCACTTTGATAAACATTGCTTTAGTTGACTCTAGTTTGATAAATATGAAAAATCAGGTCATCTCACAAATATCCAAACAGAAAGTATTACCTGTGTGCCCAGTAATTATTTGGGGGGGGGGGTCACTTTGCCACTGGAGCAGCCCAGTGAGAAGGGTCTGAAGGCCAGGCACGGTGGCTCATGCCTGTAATCCTAGCACTTTGGGTGGCCAAGGCGGGCAGAACGCTTGAGGTCAGAAGTTTGAGACCAGCCTAGCTGACATGGTGAAACCCCTTCTCTACTAAAAATACAAAAAATTGCAGGGCATGGTGATGCACGCCTATAGTCCCAGCTACTCAGGAGGCTGAGGCAGAATCCCTTGAACCCAGGAGGCAGAGGTTGCAGTGAGCTGAGATCGCACCACTGCACTCCGGCCTGGATGACAGAGTGAAACTGTCTCAAAAAAAAAAAAGGGGTCTGAAGGGCTCTGCACCTGAAAGCCCGGGTGCCATCTAGGTAGGCCCTGCAGGTCCAGGAATTAAATGAAGCCACTTGTCAGTCCCTACCACGGAGCCTGACACTAACAAGGTCCTGAAGTCTTAGTTTGTTTCCTTCTTTTTTTTTTGAGATACCATCTTGCTCTGTCACCAAGGCTGGAGGAGTGTAGTGCCGTGATCACAGCTCACTGCAGCCTCAAACTCCTGGGATCAAGCGATCCTCCTGCCTCAGCTAACAAGGTAGCTGGGATTATAGGTGCAAGCCACTACACCCATCTAGTTTTCAAAAATTTTTTGCATTTGGGAGGCCGAGGCGGGCAGATCACTTGAGGTCAGGAGTTCGAGAACAGCCTGGCCAACATGGTGTTTCCACTAAAAATACAAAAATAATTAGCTGGGCGTGGTGGCGCTCACCTGTAATGCCAGCTACTGGGGAGGATGAAGCAGGAGAATCACTTGAACCCAGGAGGTGAACGTTGCAGTGAGCCAGGATGGCATCACTGTACTCCAGCCTGGGTGACAGAGCAAGATTTCATCCCAGAAAAAAAAAAAAAGTGGTTTTTTTCTGCATAGACAGGGTCTCAGTATGTCATCTAGATTGGAGTGCAGGTGGCACGATCGTAACTCACTGCACCTTCAAACTCCCAGGCTCAAGCGATCTTTCTGCCTCAGCCTCCACCAGTACCTCGGACTACAGGCTGGAGCCACTGCACCCAAACAGAAGAAGAAAATCTTTAAAACAAACATTGGGGCCAGGCGCGGTGGCTCACGCCTGTAATCCTAGCACTTTGGGAGGCTGAGGCGGGCAGATCACGAGGTCAGGAGATCGAGACCATCCTGGCTAACACGGTGAAACCCCGTCTCTACTAAAAATACAAAAAAATTAGCCAGGTGTGGTGGCGGACACCTGTAGTCCCAGCTACTCGGGAGGCTGAGGCATGAGAATGGCGTGAACTCGGGAGGTGGAGCTTGCAGTGAGCCAAGATCACGCCACTGCACTCCAGCCTGGGTGACAGAGTGAGACTCTGTCTCAAAACAAACAAACAAACAAACAAACAGACGTTGGGATGACTGGGCTTCTGCACTGTACTGTTTTGTTACACTGCTCATAGCATAATCTATGCTCTCTATAGAGGCAAGAAACACTTGGGTTCCCCTTTCACCTAGATACTTGTAGCATTTCCTACCATCCCTATTCAGGCACACACAGAATTTACACAGGAAAGAGTCAGTGGCAGTAGGGTGGCAGGACACTAGTACAACAGGATTTTTTATTTATATGGCAATAGTTACAGACCACACACACACTCAGGAAGATCCACTAACTGGGCCCACCAAGAGACAATTACCCTCACCCTCAATGCAGAGTCCTTTGGGCTTCCAGGGAACAGGCCTTTTCTTACATGGCTCTGGTCCGAGATCCAGTACTCAGCATGCGAAGAGCCACATCACGGAGGGGATAAGTGGAGGACTGTCTTTTCAATTACTTGGGTGTGACCCTGAAGACTCGGATGTGAATGGCTGAGTTATTGCGGATCCGAGTCAGTGGCTCCCGTGTATCGGTCTCTGGCTCCAGCTCATCAACAAGCTCCACGGTGGAAGTATTGGCAGCCACCTGCAAGGACCCGAAGCTGCCTGCCTGCAGCTGCAGCGCGATGTTGATGGCGCGGTTGATGGCCAGGCCCAAGCCGTGAATGTAGATCTCAGAGCAGGCGTTCTGACCCCGGGCCCCTCCGTCCAGCAGTTTCTGGCAGCGGGCCAGCTGGGCCTTAAAGTCAGTCTTCATGTTGACATAAATGTCATTGGGCCTCCGGGGCAGGCGGTTGGGAAGCCTTTTCCTAAGGGTGTACTCCACTGGATCCAGTTCAGCCTCCACAGCACCGCGGGGCTCTCGGTTTTCTGCCATGCTGTGTGCCCTGGCGTGGGAAAGGGACGCGATCAGAGGGATCACAGTGACCTCGAAGCCTTTCCTACCCCTTTTCCTGTACAAAGGGTGCACCTGGCCGGGCAGTGGCTCACGCCTGTAACCTCAGCATTTTGGGAGGTCGAGGCGGGAGGATCACTGGAGCCGGAGTGTTTGAGACCAGCCTGGGCAACATAGCAAGACCCTACCTTAAGAAAAATGTTTTTAATTACCCGGGCCGAGGCGGGAGGATCGCTTGAGATCGGGAGTTCGAGGCTACAGTGAGCCGTGATCGCGCCCGCCACTGCACTCTAGCCTGGGAAACAGAGCAAGCCTCTGTCTCAAACAAAAACAAAAACAAAAATAAAGGGTGCACCCGAGAGGGGACACACTCGATGTCCCTGTTTCCTTCCGGCCCCTCGTCCTCTCCCACTCACCTCCAGATCCCGCGTCTCCCCACCCCCCGTTCCGATTCATTCATCGCGTCGCCCTCAATCTCGCGCCCCTCTGCCGCCCCTCCCGTGCTTACTCTCTTCGCTCCACAGGGCCCTCCAGGCGCGCGAGGCCCGCTCCCCGCCAGGCCACTCAAGGGTTCGCCGGCCAGCCCAAGTAACCGCGACCCCAGGTCCCCGAGAAAGAAGGATGTGGGCGCAAGCAGCCAGCCAGCTCGTGGGCGCTCTGCCGGCGCCGGGGTCCTGAACGGCCTGCGGAGTGCGCACGCGCGCCCGTACCCCGAGAGCTAGAAATCGCCTTCCCGGCTTCCGTTCGCCCCGCCCCTTCCCTGAGCGCAAGTGCGACTGCGCGAGGCGTTTGAGTAACGCGAGACTTCCGGGCGTGACGAGATCTACACGTGTACGCCTCGGGGACTGGCGGGCGGCCGAGGGCGGGGACCAGGAACGAGCCAGCGAGGAGCTAGAAAGGGCCGGGTTGGCGTCTCTAGGCCTGGCGGAGTTCCCGGCCGGCGGAGGGGTAGCGTAGGGAAGACACCTGGAGGGGAGGCTGTTCTAGGGGCGAGGTTCTTCCCCATGGGAGTAGGGAAGGGGTCGAGTTCAGGAGACCGCGGTCGCCAAGGGGCGTGAACTCCGCGTCTGTCGCAGCCCCTCTGGTCAGAAGAGGCCTGGGCAGGGCTGGCAGAACTGACCCTCTAGTCTAATATCCCTGTGGCCCGAGGACCGAGGGGGAACTGAGGGACATAGCCGGTCCCCACCTCGCTGGAGGACAGCGTCCGGGGACTCCCCTGCAGTTCACAGGAAGCTGTCCGCCTCCTGTCTGTGCTGGGGACCCACGCGGTGAGCCCTAAGCGCAGGCTTCACTGGTCCCCAAGGAACGCTGACCCACCCACGCCCGTCAACCATCTCCCACCAGCTCCGCGGCACGCGACCCCGGAGCAGGGACTTGTCGCCCCCTGGCGGACAAGGTGGGGAGGACGCGCGCCGGATTCGTGGCTCTCCAGGCCAGTGGAGTGGGGGCTCTGCCCAGATGGGCATAGTTTCTGCAGAGTTCCCTTCTGAAATGAGTAGGACCTGCTGCACTGGGGACCTTGAACTACTCTGTTTGCCTAGCATTCAAATGGGGATGTTCACAACAGCTCGTCCACCATATTGCACATACATTTTATTGAATGGCTAGCTGTATAGCTTCTGTCTATAAACTTGCATGCATTTATTTTTGAGACAGGGTCTCACTCTGTGGCCCAGGCTGGACTGCAGTGGTGTGATCTCAGCTCACTACAACCTCTGCCTACCGGGTTCAAGCAATTCTTGTGCCTCAGCCTTTTGAGTAGCTGGAATTACAGGCGCACGCCACTGCATCCGGCCAGTTTATTTTATTTTTTTTGAGACAGGGCCTTACTCTGTCACCCAGGCTGGAGTGCAGTGGCGTTAACACGGCTCACTGCAGTCCTGAACTGGGCTCAAGCGATCATCCTGTGTCAGCTTCCTGTGTAGCTGGGACCACAGGTGTGTGCCACAACGCAAGGCTGATTTTTTATAGAGATGGAGTCTCACTTTGTGGCCCAGCCTGGTTTTGAACTCCTAGGTTCAAGCGACCCTCCCACCGTGGCCTCCCAAAGTGCTGGGATTACAGGTGTGAGCCACTGGGCTCAGCTCAGCCTAAACTTGTCTTTTTTTTAAGACAGGGTCTCAGTCTGTTGCCGAGGCTGGAGTGCAGTGGTGTGATCACAGCTCACTGAAACCTCTGCCTACCAGGTTCAAGCGATTTTTGTGCCTCAGCCTCCTGAGTAGCTGAGATTTTAGGCCGCGCCACTGCGCCTGGCCAATTTATTTCATTTTTTTTGAGACAAGGTCTTACTCTGTTACCCAGGCTGGAGTGCAGTGACATGAACATGGCTCACTGCAGCCCTGAACTCCTGGGCTCAAGCCATCATCCTGTGTCAGCTTCCTGTGTAGCTGGGACCACAGGTGTGCACCACAATGCACGACTAATTTTTGATTTTTTTTTTTGTAGAGATGGAGTCTCACTTTGTGGCCCAGGCTGGTTTCAAACTCCTGGGCTCAAGTGATCCTCCCACCTTGGCCTCCCAAAGTGCTGGGATTACAGGTGTGAGCCACTGTGCTCAGCCTAAACTTGTCTTTTTTTTTTCAGAGACAGGGTCTCAGTCTGTTGCCCAGGCTGGAGTGCAGTGGTGTGATCACAGTTCACTGCAGCCTCGACCTCCTGGTCTCAAGCAGTTCTCCCGCCTCAGCCACCTGAATAGCTAGGACTACAGGCATGCGCTAGCATGTAAAGTTGTATTTTAGAAGTTAATCCTTGGTATTGAAATTTTCGAAACGTTGGCTGGGTGCGGTGGCTCACGCCTGTAATCCCAGCACTTTGGGAGGCCGAGACGGGAGGATCACGAGGTCAGGAGATCGAGACCATCCTGGCTAACGAGGTAAAACTCCGCCTCTACTAAAAATACAAAAAGTTAACCAGGCGTGGTGGTGGGTGCCTGTAGTCCCAGCTACTCGGGAGGCTGAGGCAAGAGAATGGCGTGAACCCGCGAGGCAGAGCTTGCAGAGAGCCGAGATCAGGCCACTGCACTCCAGCCTGGGGGACAGAGCGAGACTCCATCTCAAAAAAAAAAAACTTTTTTCGAAATGTTCACATAATTGTTGGGACTGATTCATTCCTCCACACATGATGTGCCTCCTCTCTCCCATATCCTGTTAATTGTAGCAGTTGCGGGCATTTGCGATGACAGGATATACAGATGGCACCACACTTGACCTTGAGTGCTGGAATGCTCTGAAGTCAAGCATATGCCACAGTGCTTGAGACTGTGGGCATCACCTGTAGTGTCTTTTTCCCCCGACTCCTGTCTCCTTGGTCCTAGGGAGGTCTGGCTGTAATTGCTAGTTTCCAGAGATTCATTCCTTTTTTTTTGAGACAGAGTCTCGCTCCGTTGCCCAGGCTGGAGTGCAGAGGCACGATCTCAGCTCACTGCAACCTCTGCCTCTCGGGTTAAAGCGATTCTCCTGCCTCAGCCTCCCGAGTAGCTGGGATTACAGGCATGCACCACCATGCCCGGCTAATTTTTGTATTTTCAGTAGAGATGGGGTTTCACCATGTTGGCCAGGCTGGTCTCAAACTCCTGATCTCAAGTGATCCTCCCACCTTGGCCTCCTAAAGTGCTGGGGTGACAGGCGTGAGCCATTGTGCCCAGCCTCATTTTTAAGCCTTGGATCACAGGAAGAAGCAACAAGAAACTATACCCAACTCAAAACGTTTTAGGAGAATCATAAAATTGGTCCATTCAGAAGGTAGAGTTGGGTCCATTAAGTTATTGTTGCAAGAAGTTGCATATTCAATGATCAGTTATATAAGATAATGTTCTCGTTGTAAGTATGCTTTTCATAATCTGTTATACATGTAACATTCAAACTGACAAATACACTGACTTGGGAATAAAGAATATGAAAACACTGGCTTAAAAAAAATGGGGATGCTAACTCCTTTCTTGCAGTTGAGTTGTGAAACCCAAGGTAATGTTGTAAACTGTAAACCTACACAGGTGAGTTGGCATATTTATGTCTCCCAGACCCTTCTCAGTTCCCTAGGATGGAGTCTGACCCCATTTGATCAGCGGTTGAAGAGAGTTCAGATTCTAGAGAAATTTGCTCCCAGCACCCCATTTCAATCCCGTAGTTCTTTCCTTTACTTCAGAATTAACCACAAGATTGGGATTGAATTGGAAGATCCAACATATTATAGTAAAGATACCAATTCTCTTCAAATTAATCTATAGGGGCCGAGCATGGTGGCTCACGCCTTTAATCCCAGCACTTTGGAGGCCAAGGCGGGCAGATCACTTGAAGTCAGGATTTCAAGACCATCCTGGCCAACATGGTGAAACCCCGTCTCTGCTAAAAATACAAAATTAGCCGGGTGTGGTGGCACGCGCCTGGTACTAATCCCAGCTACTCAGGAGGCTGAGGCAGGAGAATAGCTAGAACCCAGGAGGCAGAGGTAGCAGTGAGCTAAGATCATGCCACTGCACTCCAGCCTAGGCAACAGAGCGAACTCTGTCTCAAACAACAACAACAAAAACCCAAATTGATCTATAGGCGTAATGCAATTCCTACAGAAATCCCAGCAATTTTTTTGTATTAAATATAGACGTTTATTCTAAACTTTATATGGAAAGGCAAAAGAAGTAGAATAGTTAAAACCACTTTGAAAAAGTTGTTGGAATCACACTACCTGATTTTAAAACTTACTATATAAATACAGTTATCAAGAAAGTATGGTTTCCCCAATGGGATAGACACAAAAATCAATAAGATGGAATTGAGAGCTCAGAAATAGATTCACACAAGTACAGCCAACTATCTCTCTTTAAAAATAATTTTTTTTTTTTGTTTATAAGACAGTGTCTCACTCTGTCACCCAGGCTTGGAGTGCAGTGGCACAATCTTGGCTCACTGCAACCTCGACCTCCTGGGCTCAAGTCATCTTCCCACCTCAGCCTCCCAAGTAGTTGGGACTATCAGCACACGCCACCATACCCGGCTAATTTTGTTTTATTTTTTGTAGAGACGAGGTCTTACTATGTTGACCAGGCTGATCTCGAACTCTTGGACTCAAGCAATCCTCCTGCCTCAGCTCCCTCAAAGTGCTGAGATTACAGGCGTGAGCCACTGCCAACCAACTTGTTTTTGACAAAGGTATAAAAGCGTTTCAATGGGGAAAGGACGATCCTTTCAAGTGGTGCTGAAACAATTGGACAAATAGGCAAAGAAATGAGCCTCAGCCCTATGCAAAAAGTTAATACAAAATGGATCGTAAATCTAGGAAAAAACTTCATAGTGTAGGGTCAGGTGAAGAGTTTTGTTTGTTTGTTTGTTTGTTTTTTTGAGACAGAGTCTCACTCTGTTGCCCAAGCTGGAGTGCAGTGGCGCAATCTTGGCTCACTGCAACCTCTGCCTCCCGGGTTTAAGAGATTCTCCTGCCTTAGCCTCCTGAGTAGCTGGGATTACAGGCACATGCCACCACACCCAGCTAAAGGCGAAGAGTTCTTAGATGTGACTCCAAAAGCACAATCCATAAAAGAAAAACAACTGGGCTGGGCACGGTGGCTCATGCCTGTAATCCCAGCACTTTGGGAAGCTGAGGTGGGTGGATCACCTGAGGTTAGGAGTTCAAGACCAGCCTGGCCAACATGGTGAAACCCCGTCTCTACTAAAAATACAAAAAATTGGCTGGGCGCGGTGGCTCACGCCTGTAATCCCAGCACTTTGGGAGGCCGAGGCGGGTGGATCACGAGGTCAGGAGATCGAGACCATCCTGGCTAACACGGTGAAACCCCGTCTCTACTAAAAAAATACAAAAAATTAGCCGGGTGCGGTGGCGGGTGCCTGTAGTCCCAGCTACTCGGGAGGCTGAGGCAGGAAAATGGCGTGAACCCGGGAGGCGGAGCTTGCAGTGAGCCAAGATAGCGCCACTGCACTCCGGCCTGGGCAACAGAGCGAGATTCTGTCTCAAAAAAATAAATAAAATAAATAAATAAATAAATAAATAAATAAATAAATAAATAAATATACAAAAAATTAGTCGGGCATGGTGGCATGCACCTGTAATCCCAGCTACTTAGGGGGCTGAGGCAGGAGAATCGCTTGAACCTGGAAGTTGGGGGTTGCAGTGAGCTGAGATTGCGCCATTGCACTCCAGCTTGGGCAACAAGAGTGAAACTGTCTCAAAAAAAAAAAAAAAAAAAACTGATAAATTGGACTTCATCAAAATGTTTAAACATTTGCTGTGTGAAAGACCACATTAATAAGATGAAAATAGAAGCCACAGACTGGGAGAAAATATTTGCAAATCATATATCCAACAAAGGACTTGTTTCCAGCATATATAAAGCACTCTCTAAGCTCGAGAGGTAGAAACGAAACAACCCAATTAGAAAATGGGCAAATCCAACCTGGGCAACACAGTGAGATCCTGTCTCTACAAAAAATTTAAAAATTAGCCAGGCCTGGTGGTGTGTGCCTACAGTCCTAGCTACTCAGGAGGCTGGGGTAGGAGGATTGCTTGAGCCCAGGAGGACAACACTGCAATGAACTGTGATCATGCCACTGCACTCCAGCCTGGGCGACAAAGTGAGGCTCTGAGAAAGAAAGAGAGAGAGGAAGGAAAGGAAGAAAAAGGGAAAGAAGGAAGGAAGAAAGAGAGGAAAGAGAGAAAGAAAAAAAAGGAAGGAGGGAGGGAGGGAAGGAAGGAAGCAAGCAAGCAAGCGGTGGCTCTTGCCTGTAATCCCAGTACTTTGGGAAGCTGAGGTGGATGGATCACCTGAGGCTGGGAGTTCGAGACCAGCCTGGCCAACATAGTGAAACCCTGTCTCTACTAAAAATACAAAAATTAGCTGGGCGTGGTGGCAGGCGCCCTGTTAATCCCATCTATTCGGGAAGCTGAGACATGAAAATCGCTTAAACTTGGAAGGCAGAGGTTGCAGTGAGCCAGGATCACACTATTGTACTCTAGCCTGGGCAACACAGCCAGACTCTGTCTCCAAAAAAAAAAAAAAAAAGAAAGAAAGAAAATGGGCAAATCTCAAACGGACATTTCAGTGAAAGAGAGTATAAGAATGGTAAATAAGCACATCATAAGATGTTCAATATCACTAGCCATTAAGGAAATACACATGAAAACCATGACGAGCTACCAATAACACGTGTTGAAATGGCTGAAATACGAAATCTGAACAATACTAAGTGTGGATGAGAATGCAGGGAAACTGGATCTCTCATACATACACTGCTTGTGGAAGTGTAAAATCATACAGCCATCCTAGAAAACAGTTTGGCAGTTCCTTCTAAAATTAAATGTACACTTACCAAATGACCCAGCAAGAATATTTCTTGGCATTTAAAAATCTGTACATGAACATCCATAGCATTTTTTTTCTTTTCTTTTTTTTTTTTTTTTTTGAGATGGAGTCTTACTCTGTCGCTCAGGCTGGAGTGCACTGGCACAGTCTCAGCTCACTGCAACTCTGCCTCCCGGGTTTAAGCAATTCTCCTGCCTCGACCTCCCAAGTAGCTGGGATTACACGCGCATGCCACCACGCTCAGCTACATTTTTTTGTATTTTTAGTAGAGACGGGGGTTTCACCATCTTGGCCAGGCTGGTCTTGAACTCCTGACCTCACGATCCACCTGCCTCAGTCTCCCAAAGTGCTAGGATTACAGGCGTGAGCCACCGCGCCCAGCCCGTCCATAGCATTTTTATTTGTAATAGCCCAGCTGGAAGCAACCCAGATGGCTTTCTTTTCATATTAATTTATTGTGTAGAGATGGGGGTCTCCCTATGTTGCCCAGGCTGGTCTTGACCTCCTGTACTTAAGCAATCCTCCCGCCTCACCCTCCCAAAGCGCTGGGATTGCAGGTCTGAGCCACCGACCTCCAGATAACTTGATCAGTGCATGGTAAACAATCTATGGCACATCCATCCCATGGAATATTACACAGCTATAAGGGATGGATCAAGGTGACCTGTTAGGCTGCGAACATACCAGTTATATTACATAATACTGTGCTGAACTGCTCATATTGTAGTGTGCAAGACAAGGTGAGCATGATCCCGTGACCTGTGCTGAGGGGACATGAATAGGATTGGGTGGATCCCCAAGGAGAGACAGCCAATATCATCTTGAGGGATCCAAGGTTTTCCGAGAGGAAGTAATGATTAGGCAGAGACAGGAATGTTTAGCAGTAGGTCCTATATCCTGTTCCCTTTTTCTTTGAGACAGGGTCTGGCTCTGCCACCCAGGCTGGAGTACAGTGGCTTGATCTCCACTTACTGCAACCTCCGCCTCCCTGGCTTAAGCAATCCTCCCACCTCAGCCTCCTGAGTAGCTGGGACTACATGTGCGCACCGCCACGCCCGGATAATTTTTGTATTTTTTATAGAGATGGGGTTTCGTCATGTTGTGCAGGCTGCTCTTGAACTCCTGGGCTCAAGCGATCCCCCCGCCTCAGCCTTTCCCAAAGTGCTGGGATTACAGATGTGAGCCACTGTGCCCAACCCATATCCTGTTCCAGTGGGGAAGTCTGAGCCCTGGGAGGATGGGGAGAAGAGAAGGAACCAGTAAAAGTCTGAGAAATAGCAGCTAGTGAGGTGGGAGGAAAACCAACAGAATATAGCATCCAGAAAGCCAGGTGAAAATGGTATTTCTGGAGGGAGTGACCGTCTATGTCACTGGCTGGTAACAGGTCATATAAGATAATGGACCAGTAGATTTCACAATATGTAAGTCATTGGTGACTTACAACACAGTTATGTTTGGTTGAGCAAAGAACTTAGCTCAGGGCCAAAAGTAATTCGGAATGCAATAAATCAATTTTAAGGCCCATTATGTCTGATAATTAACAATAAGCACAGTTTATGAGCTATCACTCCATTACTCAGGTCGTGTGTCTTTCCATGGTACCTAAAATATGTTTTGCAAACTCTGATATCCACAAAAAAAAATATCAAGGCTCGCAATTTAGGTGGGTGAAGACAAGCTCCGTGATAAACCGATTTGACAATAAACCGATCTGACAACAAGACAGTCCTTATCTCCTTGCATGCATTTCTTTTTTTTTTTTTTTTTTTTTTGAGACGCAGTCGCCCTGTCTCTCAGGCTGGAGTGCAGTGGCCCAATCTCAGCTCACTGCAACCTCCGCCTCCAAGGTTCAAGTGAATCTCCTGCCTCAGCCTCCCGAGTAGCTGGGATTACAGGCGCCCGTCACCACGCAGGCTAATTTTTGTATTTTTAGTAGAGACGAGGGTTTCACCATGTTGGCCAGGCTGGTCTTGAACTCCTGACCTCGTGATCCACCTGCCTCGGTCTCCCAAAGTGCTGGGATTACAGGCGTGAGCCACCGCATCCAGCCTTCTCCTTGCATTTCATCGAAGGAAAACACTGAAGAGGAATCTGCCATTAAGGAAAAAAAAATGTGGGGACGGGGCAGGCGCGGTGGCTCACGCCTGTAATCCCAGCACTTTGGGAGACCGAGGCAGGTGGATCACGAGGTCAGGAGATGGAGACCATCCTGGCTAACACGGTGAAACCCCGTCTCTACTAAAAATACAAAAAATTGGCCAGGCGTGGTGGTGGGTGCCTGTAGTCCCAGCTACTCGGGAGGCTGAGGCAGAAGAATGACGTGAACCTGGGAGGCAGAGCGCAGAGCTTGCAGTGAGCCAAGATCGCACCACTGCACTCCAGCCTGTGCATCAGAGGGAGACATCGTTTCAAAAAAAAAAGAAAAGAAAGAAAAAAAGGGCCAGGAGCGGTGGTTCACGCCTGTAATCTCAGCACTTTGGAAGGCCGAGGCAGGCAGATCACCTGAGGTCAGGAGTTTGAGATCAGCCTGACCAACATGGCAAAACTCACCTCTACTAAAAATACAAGACGCTTGAACCTGGAGGGGCGGAGGTTGCACCACTGCACTCCAGCCTGAGCAACACAGCAAGACTCTGTCTCAAAAAAAAAAAGAAAAAGAAAAGAAAGGCAGAGGCTGGCTGTTTTGTCTGCGTGAGACCACTCTTTCATCTCCATTAACCTTCTAAATAAATCTCTTTATTTAGTTAAAAAGGTTGCAAATTTAGAACACAGACCAAGACATTTTACAGAGCAGCACCTGAACAAACAAAAACACATTAGGTCCAAGTGATTTCTTTTTTTTTGAGACGGAGTTTCGCTCTTGTTGCCCAGGCTGGAGTGCTATGGCATGATCTCTGCTCACTGCAAACTCTGCCTCCTAGGTTCAAGCGATTCTCCTGCCTCAGCCTCCCTAGTAGCTGAGATTACAGGTACGTGCCACTACACCTGGCTAATTTTGTATTTTTAGTAGAGACGGGGTTTCTCCATGTTGGTCAGGCTGGTCTCGAACTCCCAACCTCAGGTGATCTGCCCGCCTCGGCCTCCCAAAGTGCTGGGATTACAGGCATGAGCCACCATGCCCGGCCAATTAGGTCCAAGTGGTTTCTTTGTAATTTTTTAATTCTTCATGGGAGACTCACAGTTCTTTTTTATTATATTTTTTCACTTTTCTCTCTGAGTCAAGAACTCACTTTGTTGCCCAGGCTGGAGTACACAACCTTGTCATTCTGGGCTCAAGGAAGGACAAGGTTTATTAGCAGCATGAGAACTGACTAATACAATCAGAGTAGAAGACTAGAGGGGTCTCCCTGGATCTCCTGGACACCAGTTTGTGACTTTGGACAAGTAATCCCCACTAACTGTAAAGTGTGAACACTGATGCTGAAGTCATCAGAAAGTAAAGCCTATAAACTCTCTATTTGAGAAAGGAAGCTAGGTGGCAGGGCACGGTGGCTCACGCCTGTAATCCCAACACTTTGGGAGGCCGAGGCAGGAGGATCACTTGAGGCCAGGAATTTGAGACCAGCCTGGCCAAAGCGGTGAAACTCCGTCTCTACTAAAAATACAAAAATTAGCTGGGCGTGGTGGCGCCCGCCTGTAGTCTCAGCTACTCAGGAGACTGAGGTGGGAGGACCACTTGAACCCAGGAGGATCACTTGAACCCAGGTGGTGGAGGTTGCAGTGAGCTGAGAGCACGCCACTGTACTCCAGCCTGGGCGACACAGCGAAACTCCATCTCGAAAAAAATTAAAATATTAAATAAAATATAAAAACAGACAGCAGGACAGGCACAGTGGCTCACACCTGTAATCCCAACACTTTGGGAGGCCGATATGGAAGGACTGCTTGAGCCCAGGGGTTCGAGAACAGCCTGGGCAACATAGTGATACTTCAGTCTGTACAAAAATTTAAAAGTAAAAAATAATAGCTGGGCCAGGTGCAGTAGCTCATGCCTGTAATCCCAGCACTTTTGGAGGCTAAGGCAGGTGGATCACCTGAGTTCAGGAGTTCGAGACCAGCCTGGCCAACATGGTGAAACCCTGTCTCTACTAAAAATACAAAAATTAGCCAGGCATGGTAGCACACACCTGTAGTCCCAGCTACTTGGGAGGCTGAGGCACGAGAACTGCTTGAACCTGAGGTCGGAGGTTGCAGTGAGCTGAGATCACGCCACTGCACTCCAGCCTGGGCAACAGAGTGAGACTCTTTCTAAAAAATAATAATAATAAATAATACCCGGGCATGGTGGTGTGCCACTCCCTGCCATCCCAGCTACTCGGGAGGCTGAGAAGGGAGGATCGCTTAAGCCTAGGAGGTCGATGCTGCAGTGAGCTGTTTGTGCCACTGCACTCCAGGCTGGGCAGCAGAGCAAGACCCTGTCTCTTCAATAAATAAAATAGTTAAAAAAGGAAAACAGACAGGAAAACTCCAAGTGCACAGAAGCCTAGTGGTACTTGGTGGGGGAAACAAAAGTTGTTCCAGGTACAACAGTTCCTGAAGTCAACACTCTATCATGGCAAGACACCAGGCACTCAAATTCCAAGTCACAAACTTACCTTTTCCTTGTTTTGAGGATTACATTGTGTTGGGCGACAGCTCTTTTAGGCTTCTGGGAAGTAAGGTATACATTCTGGAGTAACTTCCAAAGAAAAAGGTGAAAGCATATACGGAACTTTCGAGCCTTGAAAAGGTTCAGCGAGTCATTCTTGAAAAGTCCTTTTTTTAAACAAAGGGGGTTTCAGTCACCTCACATTTGCATAGCAGTTTCTCTCTTGTCAAAGCCTTTCACATTCACTTATTTTAATTCTTACAGCACTCAAGGAAGAGTGTGGAGTTGGGGGTCGGGGGTTGGGTGCAGAGCAGTGTTAACATCCTTCTGTAAGAGAAACGGAGGCTTTTGAGAGGGCAGGCATGGCGGCTCACGCTTGTAATCCCCGCACTTTGGAAGGAGGATCATTTGGGTCCAGGAGTTCAAGACCAGCCTGGGCAACATGGGGGAAACCGTCTCTACAAAAAAAAAAAGCTGGGCATGGTGGTGTACCTGGTAGTCCTAGCTACTCAGGGAGCTTCAGGCGGAGGATGCAGTTAACTGTGATAGCGCCACTGGGGTCCAGCCTGGGCGACAGCGCAAGACTCTATCTTGGAAAACAAACAACAAATACAATAAATTAAAAAAATTAGTTGGGTGTGGTGGCACACGGCTGTAGTCCCAGCTACTCAAGAGGCTGTGGCAGGAGGATCCCTTGAGGCCAGGAGTTCAAGACCAATGTTATGAGACATGCCACCCGCCCCCGTCTTTACAGAGAATAAAAAAGCTATCTGGGCATGATGGTGCACACCTATAGTCCCATCAATTCAGAAGGCTGAGATGGGACGATCGCTCGAGACACGGGAGTTGGAGGCTGCCGTAAGCCGAGATCAGGCTAGTACACTGCAGCCTGGGCGACACAGTGAGACCCTGCCTCAAAAAAATAAATAAATATGGGCCGGGTGCAGTGGCTCACCCCTGTAATCCCAGCACTTTGTGGGGGCGAGGCAGGCGGATCACTTGAGGTCCGGAGTTCTAGACCAGCTTGGCCAACAAAAATAAGCCGAACATGGTGGTGTGTGCCTGTAATTTCAGCTACTCGGGAGGCCGAGGCATGAGCATCACTTGAACCCGGGAGGCGGAGGTTGCAGTGAGCCGAGACAGCGCCACTGCACTGCAACCTGGGCGACAGAGCGACACTCTGTCTCGATAATTAAATAAATAATAAAAAAAAAAAATAAAGAGGCTCGTGAGAGTCAACTCATCTGCCTGAGCCACTTATTTCACACATCCCAGGACGGCTGATGAAGGGTTCTGGATTTTATTGTCTCCTGTCATCCAGGCGGGCTTCCCGGAGGAAACCGGACTGCTAAGGAGGCCGCGGCCTCGGTCCCAAGGGTCGCGCGTCGCGGGGACGGGGGAGGGGGGGGAGAGGGGGCCGCTCCAGGGCCGACCCCGCCCGCAGCTGGGGGCCCCCGTCACGTGACCAGCTGGGCGCCCGGGTCACGTGCCGGGGCGGGAACGGGGGAGCTGTCGGGGGCGACGGGCGTCCGGGCAGTGGCGCGCGGGGCACGCGAGCAGCGCACGAGGAGAGGCGGCGCGGGCCGGAGCCGCGAAGGGAGGCGGCGGCGGCGGCAGCGGAGGGGGCGGCCCCGCGGCCCCGCGTCCGCGTCACGTGGTGCGAGGCGGGCAGCCATCTTGCTACAAACACAAACACAGAGGAGCGGCCGCCGCGGGAGCGCCAGCGCCCCCTCCCCCGCCGCAGCCGCCGTCCCTGGCCCCCGCCCGCCGCGCGCCGCCCACGCCCCGGGACCGGACCCTC
>NW_026652346.1:38564-65361 GCF_009828535.3 Hylobates moloch | reverse complement strand
GGCCGCGCCGAGCCCGCGAGCTAGGGAAACGCCGGAGCCAGCGCGCGGGCCGCCAGCGAGGACCCTCCCCCGTCTCCTCCCCGAGGCCGCCGCCGCCCGGTGCGTCCGCCAGCCCTCCCGCTCGCTCCGGCCCCTCCCCGCCGCCGGGACCCTCCCCCAGAGCCGGCCAGCCTCGGGGAGGCCCCGGGAGGCCGGCGCCCGGCTTAGGGGGCGACCGCTCGCCCCCCTCGCACCTGGCGCCCCTCCCTGAAGGGCACGCCGTCCTCCCGGGCCGGCGCGCTGCCTTCCACCCCCGCGCTCCTAACGGTCGCCCCCGGGCCCCTGCCAAACCCTGCCCTGGGCCGCCTGGGGGCCCCCGACCCTAGCGTCCTAGAGTGGCCGGGCCCCGCGCTTCCCAGAGTTGTCCCCAGCGCGCCTTTGGGTTCCCCTCGGAACGAGCTGGGCCTTGCGGTTCCCCAAGTGCAAGCGTTCCACGACTTCGGCCAACATGGAAGCCTTCCCCTCCACCCAGGCACCTCGCCTAGGTCCTCCTCACCTCTCTTTCCTTTCGCTCCGGCGATCTTGGTGCTGGGTCATTGGGGTCTCCTTCTTCCCAGTTGCTCGGCCGCGGGAAACACCTTCCTTACCAGAGACTGCTTGCCCTCCCCGTCCCAGGCCAGGCCCTTCCTAGCTCGTGCTCCTCGGTGCAGCAGCTCTCTGGCCACAGCTCTCACACTTTGCCTTAAAAAAAAAAAAAAAAAATTCCGAGTAACTTTTTAAAAGCCCCTCGTCTTTCTTCTCTGTTATACAGTCATTACTCGTATTCCCGGTCAGACTCCAGGTCTGTTGCATCCCAGTGCTAGGAATTAGGAGATGCTACATAAAGACTTGTTAGCTGGATTGGATTTTTTTTTTCCAGCCACCCAAGCCTTACTTCTCTCCTGCCTCTCAAAGTGTCGTTCTGGAAGATCGTCAGCTTTCCCACCCTCTTCTGCACTGCCCCTTCGAGTCTATATAGCAGTTTCAATTTAGAACCCCGCCAACCCTCGCCTTTGGCATGGAAACACCATCGGTGGTACCAGTAAGGGTCTCTCCTTTGCTGCCAACATGGGGGATTTGGGGTTCTTTCTCCTTCCCATCTTTCCGGTGCCCTTTGCAGACCTAGGCTAGCCACCCTCCGCCAGGCTAGCCAGCTCCGATCTGATTTTCTTAGATTGTAGGTGTTGGTCCCCCAGCGGTCTGTCGTGCCATTGGGAAGGATTTGAGGGTAGACCTGGACTTGGTGTCCCTGCCATTGCCTGGGGACCAGGGGCCCTGAGGGTCCCATGTGGTGGTTAGTCAAGTGAACCATGTGCTTAAACTTCTGGACTAGCTTTTTCTGCTGCTGGACACATCAGTCGTGTTCGTGATCTGATGCGTTAGCCCTAACTTTTACATCTGCTATTGGAATTTGGGAATTGAAGAAAAATAGCCCACTTTAGAGGAGAGAAGATGAGAGGAGGTGGCTAGATGAAGGATGTTGAAAGTCTGACAAATGTAAAATGGCTTCAAACTCACAGAATAATGCTTGAGAGTTTGGGATGGTTACTGCCACCATGCGCACCTCCAGTCTTGCATAGAGTGTCAAGGATGTCGGGGGGCACGCTGTCGGAGCAGCTTCCTCCTTGTTTTCCCTGGCTGGAGCCCAAGGCTGGGCAAGTGGGCAAAAGGGATCACAGGAGGTAAAGAGTGAAAATCTTTTGAAAACTGTTAACTTGTAGACAATTGCCAAGCGGTGGTGTGATTTGCTGGGATGGCTCAGAGATGAGAGAGCTGGGATAACCGACCAGCTGCGAGGAATGCGGGCTTGCATCTCTTTTTTAAGCCTCAGCGTCCTCACCCTACCACGCTTGGAGAATCTCCATCCTGAGAAAGGGCCAGGTCCCCTCCAGCAGGCCTGGGGCTGGGCGATTGTTCCAGTGTTGGGGAATTGGGAACTGTGCTTCTGTTTAAGTGGCTGTGTTCTGTGCCAAGGCATAGTGCTCCGTGTTGGAGCTAATTTTAGGGGTGATGGAGTGAGGAGATAATGTTCTTAGCTGAATGTGCACTGGGACCGCCTGTTCTCCGTCTTTTCCTTCTCTCTTGAGTTCTGAGCCCCAGAGAGCAGGCTCCCTTCCCGCGCGCCCCGGCGCCTACTGGAGCACCCGGGCCCAGCGTGTCCTCGCCCCTTGTCTCCGGCAGGGGGCAGTCTTTCAAAAGCATTGATTCAGATGCTGGGGGAGTGAGGGTAGACAGGCCCGAGAAAGAGAAGGGGTGGGGAGGGGGCGAGGAGCCGAAGTAGGCCGAGGCTTGAGGGCAGGGCCAGGGCGGGGCACAGGCTGGAAGGGGCCTGTGAGAAGGAGACCCTGAGCTGAGAAAGCTCAGCCGGGTAAGCTGAGGCGGGCAGGTGGCAGTACCCCAGCCCCCGCCACCTCCTGCTCTTGTCTTCATTGGACAGGGATCAGATGCCTGGCTTTGAGAGCTTGCAATAGACAAACTTAGGCAGTTTTTCTTAAAAAACAAAACAAAACAAAAAAAAAACTATTCTTTTCTCAAAGATTTCCTCCTGGCAGGATTTCAGATTTCCCTTGTGGGACAGAGTAATTAGGGAATGATGTCCCTGCTGTTCAGAGAGAATGATCCAGCGTGCACACACCTGGCTTCCCTTGCCTTCCCCTTGGCCCAGTAGACCCCCAAGGGCTCTGCCCATGCTCGTGGCGCAGAGGAGGGCGTCTCAGCACTGGCGCGCTTGGTATCTGGAGTCACATAGCTCTTGGCTGTGGGGCTGCCCTGTGCACCCCCTGCCCAGTGGTGACAACCCAGAATGTCTCTAGACTTGGCCAAGAGCCCCCTGAGGAGCAGAGGGGCCCCCAGTCCAGAACCTGTTGGAGGGTGGGAGCTCCATGGTGGCCTGCAGGTGTGCCACTAGTTCTTTTAGTCCAAGGAAGGGGCCAGGCACCACCAGCTTCCGGCACCAGACTCTGCTGTGGAGGTGCCTAGAGAGTTAACCTCACTCTCTTGGTTTCTTCCCAAGAAGGTGGGTGGCATGGGCTTTTTCCTGCTCTGGGCCTGCTCTCTCCCCTGTCTTGGTGTCGCTGTCCTCAGGCTGCATGAGCCACTCCCCCTTTGTGTGCCCCTTGCAGCCAAGACAGCCAGGATGGATGACTCGAGCCAGAGGCACCTAGGAGAGCTGCCCTTGCTGCGCCTGGCAGGGGGCAGTGTGAGGCCATCGCTTTAAAATTTTTTTTTTTTTTTTTTTTTGAGACAAAGTCTTGCTCTGTTGCCCAGGCTGGAGTGCAGGGGCGCGATCTCAGCTCACTGCAACCTCCGCCTCCCGGGTTCAAGCGATTCTCCTGCCTCAGCCTCCCGAGTAGCTGGGATTACAGGCACCTACCACCAGGACTGACAAATTTTTGTATTTTTAGTAGAGACAGGGTTTTGCCACGTTGGCCAGGCTGGTCTCAAACTCCTGACCTCAGGTGATCTGCCCGTCTCGGCCTCCCAAAGTGCTGGGATTACAGGCATGAGCCACCACGCCTGGCCACTTTTTCTTTTTTAAAAAATGTTTAGAATTGTTTCTGTAGAGTCGTGGTCTTGTTCTGTTACTCAGGCTGGTCTCGGACTCCTCTCTTCAAGCCTCCCACAGTGCTGGGGTTATAGGCATAAGCCATTGTGCTGGCCAGGTGGTCCCTTTTCTGTTCTACTCTCTCCCACCCTCATGCCTCCAGGATGAACTTCTGGCCTTCTAGAAGGAATGAACTGGAGGAGGCTCAAAACGGCCTCTCCTGAGGCTGGTTTGAAAGAATGTGGGGTGTTTTTCTTGGAGTGGGGAAGACTTAGGTATGCGGTGGTTATCTCCAGATACCTTTTGTTCCCTAAAGCTATTTTTAAAAAGTGATTATTCTGGTAAAATATACAACAAAATTTGGAGACTTTAACTGTCTCTAACTGTGCTGTTCTGTGGTACTAAGTACTCTCACATTGGTGTGCGGCCATGACCACCAGAGGCCCCGGGATCCCCTCCTCAGTTGAGGCTCTGGACCCTTCAGCAACAGCTCCCTGTCCCCTCAGCCCCTGGCGGCTGCCCTTCTACATTCCTGCCTCAATGAGTGACTGCTCTAGAGACCTCATGAAAGAGAAGTGAGGGGTAGCTCTCCTTTTTTGGCTGGTCTGTTTCTCTTAGCGTCATGTCCTCAAGGCTCATCTAGTCCCCAGATTGCTATAGGAGGCCACCTGCAGTGAGTGACAGGCTGGTGGCTTTTCGTGGCGTGGAGCACACCACCACCGGAGCATCCAGCCAAGGCTGAGGAAGGAGAGGTCTCGGGGGAGGCCAGCCTGGCCCTGGGTTGCCTCTGAGCCCTGTGTTTCCCCCTGGGGTGCCTGGGCTCTGAGCAGGCCTCAGCTTGTCGTGGACTGCTGGCTCAGCTGGGGCTGATGGCCTTTCCCCCTCAGCACCCTAGTTGAACCCCCCTTCTTCTTCTTTCCCAGACTGTGGCGTCCGGGAGTTGATGGGAGCTGCAGCACCAAGCCTGGCCAGCCTCCCTCCCAGCCAGTGACAACACCGCAGCACCTGGACCCCGCCCACCCGCCTGAGTCCTCTGCCCGGGGCCCCAGGGATGCGCCTCCTCCTGAGAGTCCCCTCCGTCGTCCCTTAGAGGAACAGGCTGCCAGCGTGCCCCCACCAGCCTCCATTGCCCTGACCTTATTTCCACCTGATGGTGCCAGAGGCTGCTTCCCAGCCGGTATCCTGAGATCCTCGTCCCCTTGGTGGCTTGGTTGTTTGAACCTCCATTATTGATTGGGAGCGGTGGTCTGAGTGTGATTCCTGTGGGGGAAACCAGCCCGAGGTGCCTTGGCTCAGGCTTGCCTGCCTGGAGTCCTCGTCATGTACCCGTCTGTGGCCCTAGAGTCACCTCGTGCTCCTTTTCACTGGGTTTCTCCCCAGAGCAAGCCCCTGGATTTGAGCTTCTGAGCAGCCAACTGTGATTTTTTTCATGAGGGAAAGAATTTTGCTCCTAGATTTATTTCTAATCCTTCTCTCCATAACTGACCTTTTCTCTGTAAGCTGTTTGTGGCTCTAGTGGGTTTTTGCTTGCTTGCTTGTTTTTGTTTTATCTTTGCCCTGAACGTCCATCCTGGCCTCGGCTGCCTCCGTCCCCGAGTTCTGCACTGCGCCTCCTGTCTCAGCCTCCCAGAGAGGGTGGTGAGGGTGCTGATGCCCAGAGACACCACCCGGCGAATGGACCTCTCCTGGCATGCGGGGCAGGGCAGGGCTGCCGGCAGAGCCATGTCCTGAACCCTACCTCCTCCCCCCGCTCTCCTTAAGGGTCTTTCCCAGATGTGAAGGTCCCTCCCAGGCTCTACTGAGGCTAGACCAATTCCCAGTGGCTTGGGGACCCTCGTTCACTCCAGCACCAGCCTCTGCCCTCCTGCTTCCTGGGCCAGGCTGCCAGGTGAGCCCCGGGCCGAGGGAGGTTGCCCTGTGGAGACCGGAAGGACTCGAGCTTCCCATCTCGCCTCCCCCAGGTCTTTCACCATCTGGACTCATCTCTGGGTAACTCATGGTGTGAGTGGCCACGTGGCTGGCTCAGGTGAGTCCTTTTAGATCCCAGGTGACCCACCAGCTAGTCCAGGGCCCATTGTCATGCCCACCAGGATGTCCCCCATGGTGTCCTCCCTGCGCTTTAAAGGTCTCCTTCGTGTGCTGTTCTTCATGGCCCCTATTCCCCCACAGGTGTTTGGAGAGTGAACACCAGGTCCCCTCCTCCCCACCCCGGCCTCTCAGAAACACGCCCAGCCCCACGATGGCAGCAGAGACACTCAACTTTGGGCCTGAGTGGTGAGTCACGTGTGCGCCTCGCTGCCGTGGAGATTCGAGAAAGCACAGTCCAGGCTGCCCTGACCTCTGTCTTCTTCTCTCTGTGTCGTGTCCAGGCTCAGGGCCCTGTCTGGGGGCGGCAGCGTGGCCTCCCCACCCCCGTCCCCTGCCATGCCCAAATACAAGCTGGCTGACTACCGTTATGGGCGAGAGGAAATGCTGGCCCTTTACGTCAAGGAGAACAAGGTGGGTGCGCGGGCGAGGGGGGTTGGCGGTGGTGGCCTCTGCCTGTGGAGGGGATTTGGCAGCATGTGGTGTCTTGGCTGTCCTACCCCACCGCCAGGTCCCGGAAGAGCTGCAGGACAAGGAGTTTGCCGCGGTGCTGCAGGATGAGCCACTGCAGCCCCTGGCCCTGGAGCCGCTGACTGAGGAGGAACAGGTGGGACCGGGCCAGGAGCTGAGGCTGCGGGAGCCCGGGAGGGGAGGCCATGGGTCGGGCTAGGAGGAGAGGGGCCAGCGCTGAGGAGACAGGCCGGGAGGGTGCTGTGGGGTGGGGGTGGGGGTGGTCGGGTGCCTGGGTCCTCACTCCCGCCCCTGGCTCCCTCCTCAGAGAAACTTCTCCCTGTCAGTGAACAGCGTGGCTGTGCTGAGGCTGATGGGGAAAGGGGCTGGCCCCCCCCTGGCTGGCACTTCCCGAGGCAGGGGCAGCACGCGGAGCCGAGGTAGAGGGGTGATGGCGTGTCCTGGGGACGGGCAGATCTGGGCCCCTGACTTCGAGGACGTGCAGCAGGTTTCAGTGTGCATCTGGCCTCTTCTCTAGGTCGCGGCCGTGGTGACAGCTGCTTTTACCAAAGAAGCATCGAAGAAGGTGATGGGGCCTTTGGACGAAGCCCCCGAGAAATCCAGCGCAGCCAGAGCTGGGATGACAGGTGGGGCCAGGAGGGGGCGTGGCGTAAGAGCAGGGCAGGCCAGGAAGGGGAGGCCTGGGTCCTGTCACTAGAGGGTAACAGAGGCCCACCAGATAAGCCCTGTCAGAGATGCCTGTGCTCCTGACCCCTAGTTTCCTTTGTCTCCTCCCTCCCTCCACTGCCTCAGGGCACAGTGGACAAGGCATGGGGCGGTCGCACAGGGTGGCAGGGGAGGCTGTACTGTTTCTGACCCACACGTTTCCCCTGCTGCAGAGGCGAGAGGCGGTTTGAGAAGTCAGCAAGGCGGGATGGAGGTACGAGGCTGCTGAGGGCGGCGGCCAGGGCAGCGGGGAGGACCAAGATGGGTGGCCCAGTATGGGGGTGTTTATTTCGGAGGTGCTGGGGGCAGGAGGGCCTGGAGCTGGCCCCACACGTTTCCTGAGGGTCCAGGCACCACGCTGCCTTTCTGATAACTGCCCCTCTCTTCCCATCTCCTAGCACGATGTGGGTTTGAGGAGGGAGGGGCTGGTCCAAGGAAGGAGCACGCCCGCTCAGACAGCGAGAACTGGCGTTCCCTACGGGAGGAGCAGGAGGAGGAGGAGGAGGGCAGCTGGAGGCTCGGGGCAGGGCTCCGGCGAGATGGCGACCGCTGGCGCTCCGCCAGCCCTGGTGAGATTGGGGCCCGGTAGCATTGGCGGGGGCAGTGGGGAGCAGGAACCATAATGAGAGGGTGGGCTCCTGTAGCCATAGGGAGGGAGCAGAGGCTAGCTGATGTGGGAGTGGCCGGGACAGCAGCCCTGGAGGTGCTCCATGAGCTGCAGCAGAGGGGGCCGCCGGCTTTGCTCGGGTACCCACTCTTCTCCCTGATTTTTCCTGCGCAGATGGCGGTCCCCGCTCTGCTGGCTGGCGGGAACATGGGGAACGGAGGCGCAAGTTTGAATTTGATTTGCGAGGGGATCGAGGAGGGTGGGGTGAAGAGGAGGGGCGGGGAGGGGGAGGCAGCTCTCACCTGCGGCGGTGCCGAGCGCCTGACGGCTTTGAGGAGGACAAGGATGGGCTCCCAGAGTGGTGCCTGGACGATGAGGATGAAGAAATGGGCACCTTTGATGCCTCTGGGGCCTTCTTGCCTCTCAAGGTATCTGTGAGGAGGCGAGGGTGGGAACCTGCCCTTCCGGGGTCCTCTTCCTCCCCACCCACCCAGCTGTTCTCTGCTCCCCACCCCGGCCCCATGCAGAAGGGCCCCAAGGAGCCCATTCCTGAGGAGCAGGAGCTGGACTTCCAAGGGCTGGAGGAGGAGGAGGAGCCTTCCGAAGGGCTAGAGGAGGAAGGGCCTGAGGCGGGTGAGCCTCGGGGTGCCCAGCGGGCCTGGGGCCGGGCCGGGCCGGGTGGGCACCGGGGTTCTTTGCCAGGCTGGGCACTGGCTACCCACCTACCTGTAGGAACAGGCTACTTAGAACTGGAAGAGTGCTGAGAGGTGGGGAGGAACCAGGGAGTAGCAGAGCCGTGTCTTCAAGGCAGTGTACCAGATAGAAATCAGGCATAATCAAAATGACCTTTGAAAGTCCCTTGAAGAGGCTGTAGAACCTGGAGTGAAGTCTGCGGTGTTGTGTGGTGGTGTGCGGTGTTGTGATACGTTCCTGCCATGTCTAGCAGCATGGAGGCGAGGGTCGGCACCGCATTCCCTCCGCCGTTAGTTGAGTTGACCCAAGTGAAGTGGAGGACTTGGCCCAAGAGAGTGTGACCCGTGGTTCCAGCTACATTCAAGGGCTTGTGCTAACTTGCGTGGCAGGCCCAGCCCTTGGTTCTAAACTCTGGCCATCTCTCTCTTCTAGGTGGGAAGGAGCTGACCCCACTGCCTCCTCAGGAGGAGAAGTCCAGCTCCCCGTCCCCACTGCCCACCCTGGGCCCACTCTGGGGGACAAACGGGGATGGGGACGAAGCTGCGGAGAAAGAGCCCCCAGCGGCCGAAGGTAGGAAGGGAGGATGGCCTACCTCCCGGGTGCGCTGGGGCTGTGGGAGAAAGTGCTCCCCTCGTGGGGGTGGGCACACAGGGCATTCACATTGAGGAGCCATGGCAAGAGCGTGGTGTTCTGGAGTGAGAGCAGGCGGAGGCTATCTTGTCTCCTCCCTGCCCTTCCACCTCCTGTCTCATGCCTTCCAGATGATATTCGGGGGATCCAGCTGAGCCCCGGGGTGGGCTCCTCTGCTGGCCCACCTGGAGATCTGGAGGATGATGAAGGCTTGAAGCACCTGCAGCAGGTGTGGGGGGCCTGAGAAAGCGGGAGGGACCCTTCCCACTTCTCCTGACCTCTTGGCCCCAGCCCCAGCCCCAGCCCCAGCTCAAGCTCCATCCCCATCCTGATATTGCCGAGATTGGTAGCTGAGCCTTTCTTCTCTTTCTGGGCATCCAGGAGGCGGAGAAGCTGGTGGCCTCCCTGCAGGACAGCTCCTTGGAGGAGGAGCAGTTCACGGCTGCCATGCAGACCCAGGGCCTGCGCCACTCCGCAGCAGCCACTGCCCTCCCACTCAGCCATGGGGCTGCCCGGAAGTGGTTCTACAAGGACCCACAGGGCGAGATCCAAGGTACCTGTATGGGATGGGAGGGCTGCTCAGGGCCGTTCTGGTTCAGAGTGTCTCCGGCATACCCTGTGACCCCAGTGGTTCTCCGCTCCCTCGCTCCCTGTCCAGGCCCCTTCACAACACAGGAGATGGCAGAGTGGTTCCAGGCCGGCTACTTCTCCATGTCGCTGCTGGTGAAGCGGGGCTGCGATGAGGGCTTCCAGCCGCTGGGCGAGGTGATCAAGATGTGGGGCCGCGTGCCCTTTGCCCCAGGGCCCTCACCACCCCCACTGCTGGTGAGCTGCTTCTCCCCTGCATGGAGGGACAGGGTGTGAGGGGTGCGGGCAGGAGTCCAGCAGAGTCCCCTCCTCCCTGCTGCGGGCACTGGCCGAGCTCTCACCTGAGCAGGGAAACATGGACCAGGAGCGGCTGAAGAAGCAGCAGGAGCTGGCCACGGCAGCCTTGTACCAGCAGCTGCAGCACCAGCAGTTTCTCCAGCTGGTCAGCAGGTACGGGGGGCCTGGGGTGGGCTGGGAGAAGGCCCAGCGCTGGCTCTGTGGCCCACCATCTCCACTGTCCCATTTGCAGCCGCCAGCTCCCGCAATGCGCGCTGCGAGAAAAGGCAGCTCTGGGGGACCTGACGCCGCCGCCGCAGCAGCAGCAGCAGCAGCTCACGGCGTTCCTGCAGCAGCTCCAGGCGCTCAAACCCCCCAGGTGCGTGGTGCGTGCGAGCCCTCAGGATACAGGGTGGGGGGCGGGGGCAGACCAGAGATGGATATGGGGTCTTAAGAATCCACAATTTGCTCCTCAGAGGCGGGGACCAGAACCTGCTCCCGACGATGAGCCGGTCCTTGTCGGTGCCGGATTCGGGCCGCCTCTGGGACGTACATACCTCAGCCTCATCACAGTCAGGTGTGTGGCCTGCCTGGCCCCCCCACCCCCAAGGCAGTCTCCGGGTGAACTGGGGTCTGCTCCCCACCCTCACACGCCACTAGCTGCCATTCTGGCTGGGGAGTCCACTGCCGCAGCTGGACCAGATCAGTGGGCCCGAGTGCCCACCTGCAGCCGCCTTTGCCCCCCTGCCCCCTGCAGGTGGTGAGGCCAGTCTTTGGGACATACCAATTAATTCTTCGACTCAGGGTCCAATTCTAGAACAACTCCAGCTGCAACATAAAGTGAGTGGGCATCCTGGGGCTGAGGCCCTGGGAATGAAGGGTGGACCGAGGCAGGCCCCAAGCTGTCCCCCGCAGCTCTCCCCTCTGATCGGCCACTGGGCTCAGTTCCAGGAGCGCAGAGAAGTGGAGCTCAGGGCGAAGCGGGAGGAAGAGGAGCGCAAGCGCCGGGAGGAGAAGCGCCGCCAGCAGCAGCAGGAGGAGCAGAAGCGGCGGCAGGAGGAGGAAGAGCTGTTTCGGCGCAAGCAGGTGGGTGCTGCCGAGTCTCAGCTGGCTGGGGGGAGAACCCTCGCCAGGTCCTCTCACCGTGTCCCCATCTTAGGTGCGGCAGCAGGAGTTGTTGCTGAAGTTGCTACAACAGCAGCAAGTGGTCCCTGTGCCCCCCGCACCCAGCTCCCCACCCCCACTCTGGGCTGGCCTGGCCAAGCAGGGGCTGTCCATGAAGACGCTCCTGGAGTTGCAGCTGGAGGGCGAGCGGCAGCTGCACAAACAGCCCCCATCTCGGGAGCCAGCTCGGGCCCAGGCCCCCAACCACCGAGTGGTGAGCAGGCCGGGAACCTCCCGGGCCCCCCCTACACAGTTTCCAGGGTGGCACAGGGAGGGAGATCACTGAACCCAGACTTGTGCAGCCCAAGCCCCAGCCCCTCCTGTGATGGCAACAGCTCTTGTGGCCCTCACCTCACCCCTCTCCGTTTGCCGCCTAAACAAGCCTCCCCGTCTGCTTTTCTGGGGTGCCTTTGTTTGAGCCACTCTGATCTTCTGCTATCTGTAGCAGCTTGGGGGCCTGGGCACTGCCCCCCTGAACCAGTGGGTGTCTGAGGCTGGGCCACTGTGGGGCGGGCCAGACAAGAGTGGGGGCGGCAGCAGCGGCCTGGGGCTCTGGGAGGACACCCCAAAGAGCAGCGGGAGCCTGGTCCGTGGCCTCGGCCTGAAGAACAGCCGGAGCAGCCCATCTCTCAGGTGGGCGTGGCACCTGGAGGCTCCGGGATGGCCCTGGGAGGGAAGGTGGCAGACCCCCCCCACCCCAGCCAGCTGATTTCCAACCCTGACTCACCCACCCCCTTCAGTGACTCGTATAGCCATCTATCGGGTCGGCCCATTCGCAAAAAGACGGAGGAAGAAGAGAAGCTGCTGAAGCTGCTGCAGGGCATTCCCAGACCCCAGGACGGCTTCACCCAGTGGTGCGAGCAGATGCTGCACACGCTGAGCGCCACGGGCAGCCTGGACGGTAGGCAAGCGGCTCCAAGGAGGTGGGCGGGGCCTGGGACTCCAGAACCGGCCAGGGGGCCCTGACAGCCCTCGCTCATACTGCAGTGCCCATGGCTGTAGCGATCCTCAAGGAGGTGGAATCCCCCTATGATGTCCACGATTATATCCGTTCCTGCCTGGGGGACACGCTGGAAGCCAAAGAATTTGCCAAACAATTCCTGGAGCGGAGGGCCAAGCAGAAAGCCAGCCAGCAGCGGCAGCAGCAGCAGGTGAGGCAGCTGGCACCAGCAGCTGGGGAGGGCTTGCCTGGCGCCTCCTGACCTTCACCCTCCTGTCTGCTGTCTTAGGAGGCATGGCTGAGCAGCGCCTCGCTGCAGACGGCCTTCCAGGCCAACCACAGCACCAAACTCGGCACCGGGGAGGGCAGCAAGGCCAAGAGGCGGGCACTGATGCTGCACTCAGACCCCAGCATCCTGGGTGAGCTGGGCTGGGGCAGGAGCGGGACTTCCTTGGCACAGGGCAGGAGGAGCCCAGGAGAGAGCTCAGACGCAGCTTCTCCCCGGCTTCAGGGTACTCCCTGCACGGATCTTCTGGTGAGATCGAGAGCGTGGATGACTACTGACCAGCCCGGACCCCCAGCCCCTGGGCTGTAGGCCAGGGCAGCCGCGGCGGCGTGGACCGAGGGTCCCAGCCTGCAGGCTCCCCGCAGGGAGCAGAGGAAGAGGCAGGGGCGGGGTCCCCAGCACTTGTTACAAACACACGATGCACCTTAACTCACCCACCACGAGGCACTTTACAGACTGGGGGAGGGGGTTTTTCTTTTTATTTTTTTTAATTTTAAGCGACTTTGAAGAAAACATTAGGAGAGGCAAAAATATTGTTAAAAACTAGACTCTAAACACCCCTTCCCGCTGTGAGGATAGTGGGTGTGACAATGGAAGGTCCACAGAGGTTTTTGTTTTTTGTTTTTTGTTTTTTGTTTTTTTTTAAGAAAAAAGATGAAAAATGAAAAAAAAAATGGTTAGGAGGCTGAAAGAAAAAACACACTGTTATTTTGGGGCAGTGGGGACACAGGCCCCATGGACCTGTCCTGCCTGGCCCCCAAGGCCACACTTACCCCCCAGAAGGCAGGCCATGGGGTAACTGGAAGCCGGCGGCCAGCAGTTTGCACAGGAGGCCTGTCTGAGCCCCGCCCGCTGGACCCGCTGTGAGCAGCTCCTGTCACCGGGGCTGGCTGAGGTGTCCAGAGTGGGGCCAAAGTAGCCCCTTGGTTTCGCTGCTTTGGGGGACAGTTGCACAAATTGGACGAGTGGCCCCAGCTCTCTGGCTGCCATCTTGTGCTGGCCGAGGAGTAGACGGGAGGGGCCGGGCCGTGCCAACCTCTCTGGCTGGCAGGGTGGGGCAGCTGGACTCTGGCCCTGGTGAGGGGCGTCTCCCACCGCTGCCATTTTGGGGGACACCCTGGGTTTGAACCTGAAAGCCCCAGCTCTCTGCCTTGCCACGTGAATGTATTCTTTGGGCCACAAGCCCCCGCCTCACCGCTGCCTGGCTCCTGCCTCACCCCTGTGAGCAGCGGGGGTGGATGATTGCTCCGGAGGCTGCAGAGAGAAGGCTGAGCTGTCTGTTTCTCCAGTGAAGGGGGCAGGAGGAGGAGCCTCAAAGGCAAGGAGTGGGTGGCTTTGGGCTTAGGGTTGCAGTGGAGGGGCTGCCGCCTGGGGCCCCAACCTATAGCCAGCTCATGAGGTGTGGACCACCCAGCTCTGCACCTGACCCCTCTGCTGACCAAATGGGAGAGGAGCGGGTGGCCTCCCGGGTCTGATATGATGCGCTTTTTACCGTTGGGTAAGGTTGGGGTGAAGAGAAGCGTGCAGCTCCTGGGTCAGAGGAGGCTGCCCCTTCTATTGCTCACCCACTTCTTATTCCCGGTCTCCTACTTGGGTTCGTCTCCGCCCATTTTGGGTTTTGTAACAGTTTTGTCTTTTGGGTTTCTCATCCAGCTCCTCCCATTGACCTCATTGCTCAGAGTGCAGTATTAGGGCAAGGCTTCGCCACTGCCTCCCTCCATGAATGTATTTCTCCCTCCTGCCCTGGGGACATGGGGAGTGGCCCGTTTCTTTTCCCATCTAGTCCCAGAAAGATGGTGTTTGGTTTTTTGTTGTTGGATTTTTTTTTTTTTTTTTTTTGCACCAAAGTGGCAACTAGGTCAGTGTTGGGGGATCAAGCTGGCCTCAGGGTGGGGGGCCCCCACCTGCCTCTCCCTGGTTCCCACAGTGTTAGCGTCCCTGAAAAGACAATATTCTCTCTAAAGCAATAAGGGGTGACGGGCCGGGGGGGAGTGTTTGCTGCTGCTGGCCCCCAGCTCCCCTTCCCTCTCGCCAGGTGTGGGGGAGACTCCTGTTGTGACTGAATGTAACCCCCCCACCCCTGCCGCAGCCAATGCAGGGGAAGGGGGACACTCTTCCTGTCTCTTCCTGCCCCTTCTCCCCAGCTAAAGAGACTTTGGACTTAGGGGGCCCATGAGCCTGGAGAGGCCTTAACCCTGTGAGGAAGTATAGGGGGAGCCCTCTCCCACCCCCATCCCCTTCTGAGAGTGGTCAATGTTTACAAGCCCCTGAGCCCCCCTGCCCAGGGACTCAGACCCTGTTGCTGTCCTTCCCCGGCCCCGGTCTTCCTGGGCCCTCGCTGCTCCCCTGCCCTTCCTGGGGTTGGGGTGGGTGCAGGGGTCACCGTGTTCCCTGTCTGCCTTGTACCCACAATCTTCCCTGCCCCCTCTCCACCCTGTGTGACTTCCCTCTCTTTTACCTGCTCCTGTAAATACTCCCTTCTCCCAATAAAACTTGGTGTGTGTTCTCCCGTTCCGCCTCCGCTGCTCGTTATCTGGGGAGAGCCATAGGGATGAGTGGCTCTGCACAGAGCTGGGAAGTAGAAGCTCCGAGCAGGGCCCCCCTGGTCAGACTGGCTCAGCAGCCTGACAGGAGAAACCACGGTGGGGGCTGCTTATCCCAGAACCTCTGGATGGAAGGCTCTGGGCTGGGGCTTAAGATTTGCTCTGAGGGAGAGTGGGGACCCCACCCCCAGCCCCAGCTGCCTGGCAGGCCCCATACCCTCCCCACCACCCATGCCCTCAGCAGCCCTCAGGCAACAAAGTCCAGAAACGAGAACACAACAAGGGCAGAGACCAGGTACAGAGTTGGAATTGGCTCCTTTATGGAAAAACTGAAAATATAATAAAAATTAAAATAAAACCAGTTTTAAAAAAGCCAGCCCCTGGGGTTTCCACCTCCTGCCTCTGGCCCTCCAGAGGGGTGAGGCCCCAACCCCAGGGCAGCAGAAGGATGAGGGCCTCCTGCCCCTCCTCTTCCCCCATTCCATCCCCTTCTTATCTCCACAGTGGGGGCCCCGGGAGGAACCAAACCTGGGTGGGAGGGCAGGGACCCAAGGCCCCGTGGCCCAGGGAAGGGGGCTGGGAGTGTGCCCAGCCCCGCAGCCCTGGCCTGTAGTGTGGGCGTGGGCAGGGCCCCTCCCGGCCTGGGCCCAGTGGGGGTGGGGCCGTTAGTTCCAGATCTTGAGGAAGGAGTCCCAGGAGCCCGTGGCCACAGCCATGCCATCGTCGGTGACCCCGAGGCAGCTCACGCGGTTGTCGTGGCCAGCGAGGACCCCTGTGAAGAAGGGAGAAGTCAGAACCCATTTGGCCTGGGCTCCAGGTCCTCGCCCGCCCAGCCTGGGCCCCCAGCTGTCACCTGCACGGTCGCCCTTCATGGCATCCCAGATGTTGCAGTTGAAGTCGTCATAGCCAGCAAGCAGCAGCCGGCCGCTGCGCGAGAAGGCAACAGAGGTGATGCCACAGATGATGTTGTCATGGGAGTACATGAGGAGCTCCTGATCGGCCCGCAGGTCGAAGAGGCGGCACGTGGCGTCGTCAGAGCCGGTGGTGAAGGCGTAGCCGTTGGGGAAGAACTGCACGACACGGGACCGGGATGGGGTGAGGGCGAGGGGCAGGGCCGGGAGCCTGGTGGGGAGGGCCTGGCCCAGCTAGCCCCAGAACTCACAGCCACTGCATTGATGTCGGATTCGTGGCCGATGAAGGTCTGTCGGCACATGGAATCCCGCACGTCCCACAGCTTGATAGAGGCATCACAGGCGCCTGACACAAACGTGCGGCCGTCGGGGGCCAGGGACAGGGACATCACATCCCCACTGTGTCCAGCAAAACCCACTGTCTGCTGGCCTGTCTCAATGTCCCACAGGGCACTGGAAAGGTGACAGGAAGAAGGAAAAGATAAGAGACAGGGCAAAGAACAGAGTCCCTGTTCTCCCCGCCCCACCACGTGAGCCCAACCCTATGGAAGGGTCCAGGGAGGCTCTTGTCAGAGCCTTAGGTGGGGAGGGGATGCATCCCTCCCTGACCACCTTAGTGCCCACCAGGAGAGGGAGGCTACAGTGCATGCTGCGTGCTGAGCCCTGGGACGGTGGCCACTGAGGCAGGAAGTGTGGGTTTGCCCAGACTGCCCAGCCCTGGCAAAGCCTCACCAGGTGGTATCCCCAGAGCTGGTGATGATTTGGTTGTCATCCAGGAAGCGGCAACATGACAGGTACCCTGGGGAAGGAGCTGGTCAGCCAGGTCTCCACACAGAGGGCAGTGCACCCCCGACCCCAAAAAGGGCCCGAACTGGGCCAGGCCCCTCACCAGTGTGGCCAGGCAGCTCCCGGCTGACCCTGACATTGCCCTCGCGGGTCTTCAGGCTGTAGATGGAGCAGATGTTGTCCAACCCCCCACAGGCCACAAAGTTCCCTGAGGGCGCGTAGGCACAGGTCATGACCCAGGAGGAGCGCAGCGGGATGGCGTGGACCTGCGGAGCAGGGGCAGTGCCGGGGTCAGAGCCAGCCGGGGCTCTGTGGCCCTGCCCAACCCCGCAGCCCGTGCCACCCTACCTTGTTGGTGGTGTAGCTGTCCCAGATGATGAGCTTCCCATCCTGGGAGGCGCTGACCAGCAGCCTGGTAGGAAACGGTGTAGGGAGAGCAGAAGGGTGGCATGAAAACAAGACACACCCCCTTCCCATTGGGTGGGAGAAGGTAGGGTCTCTCTCTGTTGTCCAGGCTGGAGTGCAGTGGCACCATCACAGCTCACTGCAGCCTGGAACTCCTAGGCTCAAGCGATCCTCCCACCTCAGCCTCCCCCGCATAGCTGGGACTACAAGGCGAGCACCACCACACCCAGGTCATTTTTCAATTTTTAGTAGAGACAGGGTCTCACTATGTTGCGCAGGCTGGTCTCAAACTCCTGAGCTCAAGTGATCCTGCCCTGGCCTCCCCATGTGCTGGGATTACAGGCGTGAGCCACCTGAGAGACAGTCTCCAGCTGCAGCCCACAAGTTCTCACCAGCATGATCCTGCCTGTCCAGATCTGGCGGGCATGTCTGGGAGTCACCATTTTTCCAGACATACTCTGGGTATTCTGGTGGCCTGCTCACCCCGCCAGATCTGAGGCTGCTCGAACAGCCTGCTAGAAAGTCGGCCCACATTGCCAGCCCACGCACAGACACACCTTGAGTCGGTCCCCCAGTGCATGGCATAGATCTTTGCCAGGTGCCCACGGAGGGTCCTCCGGGTCCTCATCTGGATTCTCCCCACTGGGTCCAGCCCAGCTGTGATCTGGAGATAGAGACAGAATGGGCTCGGGGAGGCCCAGGCAGCAGGACTGCAGAGAGCAGCGGCCTCTGATCCTTGCCCCTCCAACGCTAGTTACCCCCTGGCCACCAAGTGCCCTCACCTGGGTCAGTGTTGAGTCCCCACATGCTTTTCGGGCATCCTGTAGGGGATGGCAGAGCCAGAGAGACGCAAGAGAAGACAGGTTGGGGAGGAAAGGGAGAGAAGAGAACAGAAGACAGGAGTGGACAGGGTCAGATTCTGAGCCATTAAGGGGCCCCCCCTCCCCCTTCCCCCACCAACACCCTCACCCAACCCGGTCCAGGGCACGGGGCGGTATACACATGAATCGCCCGCCCCGCACCAGGCCCTCACCCGGATCTGGTTCCGGAGCTGCTCGGCCTCCTGTCTCAGTTGCTCCAGCTCACTCATGGCGCCGGGCCCGTGGGGCGGGGTTGGGGGCGGCTGGGGGCCGCGGGACGGGGGCTGGGGGAGGCAGCTCCTGGCCGCTGGCCCGAGGCCTGGGGGACGCAGGGCTGACGTCAGGCCCGAGGCCGCCGGGGAAGTGGGGAGAAAGGCGGGGTTGCAGCGCGGCCCGGAAGGGGTAAGCAAGGGGAGGGGGAAGGGGCGGCGCAGCCGCCGACCCCGGGCACAACCAGGGTCTCCGGCACCAGAGACGTCGCCGAGTAAGAGCCGACTTCCCCAATCTTCCTCCCGCCCCCCGGAAACGGAGCGGGAAGTGCAAGAGGAAGCGCAGGGGAAACCCCTCCCTCGGACACAGCCCGGGCAGGACACCCGCGGCAGGAACTGGGGGGGGGGGTGTCCCTTCGAAAACAGACCTGGCGTCTGCCCCAACCCGCACAGGCACCGCCCTCCAAGCACCTAATTTTAAAAGGGGCGGTGCCTCTTGAAATTCACCCCACAAGGCGCACACCCTCCACACACACCCCCAGCTTCGACGGTGGCGGGTGGGGGGGGAGAGACCAGAGGGGAAAGCTGGGCTGTTCGTGGGGTTGCCTAGGCAACCGTCACCCGGACCGAGAGCACCTCATTGGTGAAATGCCCCCACCCTAGCCCCGTTGCCAAGGCAACCGCATCCACGGCAGAGACCTGTAGGGTGGGTGACCCCACCCCCGGCCCCATCGCCCCCGCCCGACCCAGCCTCCCGCCCTCCCCAGAACCGGCCCGGGTGGCTGTTTACAGGATTTGGGAAAAGCCGATTGGGCGCTAATAGGTTCTGGACGGCTCACCCCGGATAATCCCCGGTCCGGCTGCGCCCCATTAGCCGTACGCCGCGGGTGGGGGTGACAGCGGCGGGGAAGGCAGCCCCGAGCCGCTGCTCCCTCCAGCGCAGAGACCGCCCGCCCCGCCGCGCCCGCAGAAAGCCCGTGGGAGCCGCTCTCGAGTAATTACGGCTCCGCAACGAGGTCCCCGGCCCCGAGGCGCGGAGCTGCTCTCTCCCAGGCGCCGGCGGGCGGCCCCAGGCGGCCTGGCCCCGGCGCCCTGGACACCTGGGGGGCCCAGCCCACAGGCTCGGCGCCCGGGCCCCAGGGGCCTGGCTGGCTCCGCTCCGGGAGCCTGAGTCCTTCCCCGCCCGCGGGACACCTGTGCGATCCGGCCGTACACACTGCACTTGGCCGGCCCAGGCGTCCCCCACCCAGCTCCCACTTCCCCCAGGCGCAGGGCGTTCCTCTTCCCCACTGACATTTCCCCTCCTTGTAAGTTCAGCTTTCTACGCCAGTGCCAAGGGGTGACCCTCAAAATCGGGGGTGGGGGGTGCGGGCAGAACTCCTTACTCTACCCAACCCCCAGGCCCGCACAAAGCCTCTTCCAGCTACTAGCAGCCCAGGCCTGGCGGCACCGCCGGAGGCCCAGGGCAGAAGGAAGCAGGGCTGGAGGAAGAACCCGGGGGCAGGGACGACGCTCTCAGTCCTCGGTCCCCATCACCCCCCAGGGCCCTCAGCACCCCCCAGACTCTAGGGATATAGCAGCTGGGGCCCCATAGAGAAATGGGGGTGCCACCGCCTCCGCAGGTCTGGCGGGGCCCAGAAGAGGTGAAGGGAGGGTCCCTGGATCTGGCAGCTGGAAGGCGCGGGCTGGTGCGGCGCTGCGAAGCGCAGCGGGCCTGGCCCTCCAGCCCCCACGACCTCCATTTTGCCCAAAAGAAAGCTGGGCGGGGGGCGGGCGCAGGGCGCCTGGGAGCTGGGCTTGGGGTGAAGACCTGTAAAGGGAATAGGGCGCCGAGGGCTCCGGTTTCGGGGAGTGGGGCCAGAAACCACGGGCAGCACCCAAATCGGGGGTAGGGTGGAGACGAAAGGAAGGGTGGCGCGCGGCCTTGCCTGCTTCTCCCCGATTTTGGAGTTGTGCAAGGCGAGAGCCGGCAGGGGTGCGACAGTGGAGGACACGAGGGGTGCTCCCCGGGGGCAGGCGGGAGGGTGGCGGTGGGGAAAGGGGGCGGGGCGGGGCCTAGAGGAAGCCCGGAATTTAGCCCCCCAACTTCCAAGGGAGCAAGAGGCAGTCGGGGCGGGGCTGGGCTGGGGTCTGGGGTCGGGCAAAAACTTCGCTGATGGTGCGGGGAAGCGCACGCACGGTGGGAGGCGAGGGTCCCCCCAGTTCCCCTTCCGGGTTTGGGAGCGACGGGGCCAGAAGGGAAGGGAGGGGAGGTCTGGGGAGTTACGTCCGCTCCCAGGAGGCCAGCCCGGGGAGACCGAAGGAAGAGAGGTTCCCCCGGGGGAAATTGGGGCTGGGGGGCGCGAGGATTCCTTTTGCCAGCGGAGGTACCTGTGGCGGTGGAACTCTGCGGCGGGGGTCGCTAGCGGAGCGCGGGCGGCGCTGTCTTCCTCCGCGGCGGAGGCGGCGGCGGCGGCGGCGCGGATGGATTTCCTCAGTGGCCCCAGCCCCGCCGCCAGCGATGCCTCCCCAGAGCGGAGGGATCCCGCCCGCCAGTGACGCGGCTGCCGCCGCCGCGCCCAGGACCCGGCTGGGCGAGACCAACTGCCTCGCACTTGGGGGAAGCCAGGAGACAAAACCCCACCGAGGGGGCAAAGACGGGCCCAGTAGCTCCCAAGGATCTCACTCACGCTTTGTGGACGCAAACCGTACTCAAATAAAGGGTTTGCTTCACGGAAAGCAGTAAGACATCCCCCCTCTGGGACTGGAGGAGGTGGTACTGGCACATGAGGAGGGTGAGACCGCTCGCTGGTCACGTGATCAGCCTTCCGCCCCGCCTGGATTGGGTGGCCCAGACTGGGAAGGGGAGTTCGTCGCCCCAGTTCCCGGTTGGGCCACGCCCCGGCCCTGAGGAGGCCACGCCCCTCATCAGGGGGCGGAGCTAAAGCGACCTGGACGGGGATCGCCTCGAGGCGGCTGGAAGAAGCAGCGCGATTCCGAGAAAGTCCCCGAGCGGGAGTTGGTAGGGGCTGATGCGGGCGCCCTGGGAATGTCATGAGAAGGGTCGCGTCCAGGCATTTCCTCAGCCTCGCCCACTGGGCCTTTGTAGACCCCCTTTCAGGGCTTGCCACTGAAATAACATTTATTGAGTTCCACACTTTTTTTTTTTTGAGACGGAGTCTCGCTCTGTTGCCCAGGCTGGAGTGCTATCTCGACTCACTGCAACCTCCGCCTCCCGGGTTCAAGCGATTCTCTTCCCTCATCCTCCTGAGTAGCTGGGACTACAGGCGTGTGCCACCACACCTGGCTAATTTTTTGTATTTTTAGTAGAGACGGGTTTCACGGTGTTAGCCAGGATGGTCTCGATTTCCTGACCTCGTGATCTGCCTGTCTCGGCCTCCCAAAGTGCTGGGATTCCAGGCATGAGCCACCGCGCCTGGCCCCACACTTATTTTCTAATTGCAGTACAGTGACGTGGTTGTAGGTCACTGCCACCTCAATCTCCTGGGCTCAGGTGATCTTCCTGCCTCACCCTCCCTAGTACCTGGGACCACAGGTGTGCCCCAGCCACCATGCCCAGCTAATTTTTAAATTTTTGGTAGACATGGGGTCTTGCTATGCTGCCCAGGCTGACATATGTTAAGTCTCACAATACTGGGAAATTAAGTGCTAACATTCTCCTCATTTTCTTTCTTTTTTTTTCTTTTTCTTTTTTTTTTTTTTAGACAGGGTCTCACTCTGTCGCCCAGACTGAAGTGCAGTGGCATGATCTCACCTCACTGCAACCTCCACCTCCTGGTTTCAGGCGATTCTCCTGCCTCAGCCTCTGGATTAGGTGGGATTATAGGCGCCCGCCACCATGCCCAGCTAATTTTTTTTTTTGTATTTTTAGTAGAGATAAGGTTTCACCATATCGGCCAGGCTGGTCTCAAACTCCTGACCTCAGGTGATGTGCCCGCCTTGGCCTCCCAAAGTGCTGGGATTACAGGTGTGAGCCACTGCGCCCAGCCTTCTCCCCGTTTTCTAATAGTGGAAAGAGACCTGAGGCTGCAGAGTTTAGATATGAACCCAGGCAGCCAAAACTTTACTGTGCATTCCAGTATATTTGTACGAGCCTCTAGATGAACCCCTTCCTCCAGGGACCTTGCCTGTAAAGGGACAAGAACGTAGGTCTGGGCCTCAGTTTCCACATCTGTTAAATGGGGGTGTTGACAGCATCTGCCCTGCAAGTCCCAGATTCTTACTGAGAACACCATCGATTGTGGAAATGCTTTGGGAAGTTCAAGGCAATGAATAGCCTTCACTGAATCCTTGTAATTTGAAAGTATCAAAACACGCAGCCATAAGAAAGAACGAGATGGGGCTCACGCCTGTAATCCTAGCACTGTGAGGCCAAGGGGGGTGGATCACTTGAGGTCAGGAGTTTGAGACAAGCCTGGCCAATATGGTGAAATCCCGTCTCTGCTAAAAATACAAACATTAGCTGGGCGTGGTGGCACACGCCTGTAATCCCAGCTACTCAGGAGGCTGAGACAAGAGAGTTGCTTGAACCTGGGAGGCGGAGGTTGCAGTGAGCCAAAATCGCACCACTCACTGCACTGCAGCCTGTCAACAGAGCAAGACTTCAACTCAAGAAAAAGAAGAAGAAAGAAAGACGAAAGAAGAAAAAGTAAAAGAAAGAAAAGGAAGGAAGGAAGGGAAGGAAAGAAAAAGGGAAAAGAAGAGAGAAAAAAGAAGAAATCATGTCCTTTGCAGCAACATGGATGCAGAAAAGAAAGAGAGAGAGAGAGAAAGAAAGAAAAAGAAAAGAAAGAGAAAGAGGAAGGAAGGGAAAGAAAGAAGAAACAAAAGAAAAGAAAAAAAGGAGAAATCATGTCCTTTGCAGCAACATGGATACAGCTAGAGGCTTTTATCCTAAGTGGATACATTTTTGCAGGAACAGAAAACCAAACACTGCATGTTCTCACTTATAAGTAGGAGCTAAACACTGGGTACTCATGAACATAAAGATGGGAACAATAGACACGGGGGATTACTAGAGGGGGGAAGGGTTGAAAAACTACCTATTGGGTACTGCACGCCGGGTGACAGGATCAATTGTACCCCAAACTTCAGCATCACGAGATATACCCATGTACGTGTGTACATTCATGTGCACATGAATCAGAATCTAAAAAGATGAAATTGTATTTTAAAAAGTATGAAAACATACTCTTCATTTAGTCTCTGTGAAAGACATTACAAATCGCTTTTCAAAAACAATTTTTTCTTTTTCTTTTTCTTTTTCTTTTTTTTTTCTGAGATGGAGTCTTGCTCTGTCAACCAGAGCTGGAGTGCAGTGGCACAATCTCGGCTCACTGCAACCTCTGCCTCTTGGGTTTAAGCGATTCTCCTGTCTCAGCCTCCTGAATAGCTGCGATTACAGGAGCATGCCACTTTTTTTTGCACTTTTAGTAGAGATGGGGTTTCATGTTGGCCAGGTTGGTCTTGAACTCCTGACCTCGTGATCCGCCCGCCTTGGCCTCCCAAAGTGCTGGGATTACAGACGTCAGCCACTGTGCCCAGCCTACAATTGGTTTTTCCAAATCGAATATGTTATGAACATAGTAGTTGTCTTTGTAATGGGTACACACACTCACACACTCAGAATGATCTGCCTGGTGGGGCAGGGAATAGTAAACATGCCAAAGGGAAAATGAAAAAAGAATCCTGTAGGTTTTCATTATTGTAGGCAATTATGTCCATATCACTTACAAAGCTATTGCCAAATCTGTCTAAGGAAGCAGAGTTTGAAGGTGGGCGGGGGTGGACATCTGGGAGAAATTCCACAATGGCATAACAGAGCTCTCAATATGAGAAACAAAAGCCTAACTTTTTTTTAAAGAAAATATAAACAATCATATTCGTAGTTAGGTGCAAATTCTATTTATGCATACCTGCCAATTCAGTGACATATAAGCAATAGATAATAGATGTCAACTACACATGAGGATTTGGGAGGGACCTCAGAGATAATTACATTGATTTCCTCAATCTGTAGATGGCCACGGTGACTTCCCTAAAGTCACTTAACAATAAGCAGCGCAGGACTACAGCACAATTTTGTCAATCTCAAGAGGGCATGTGTGCTGCTTCTTCTGCTTTGGTTTCTGTGCTAATAAGCTTTCCTGTTTTAACTCATTCCGTTGATATTTACTGAACCAGATGATGTATCAGGCACTGCCCTAGGCAATGAGGATGCAACCTTGAATGACAGGTGCACCCTCCTCATGGAGCTTGCAATCTATAGAGGAGGCAGATGGGCATTGAAATATGGATTAGGGTCAGGCGTGGTGGCTCACACCTGTAATCCCAGCATTTTGGGAGGCAGAAGTGCGCGGATCACTTCAGTCCAGGAGTTCGAGACCAGCCTGGGCAACATAGCAAGACTTTGTTGTTAAAAAAAAAAAAAGAAGAAGAAGAAAGAAATACATGATGGTGTGCGCCTGTAGTCCCAGCTACTCAGAAGGCTGAGGTGGGGAGATGACTTGAACTCCTGAGGCAGAGGTTGCAGTGAGCTGAATTTGTGCCACTGCATTCCAGCCTGGGTGACAGAGCCAGGCCCTGTCTCAAAACAAAACAAACAAACAAAAACGAAAAAATAACATTGCTTGGCCTGGAGGTATTGTTTACTTCGAGCAGAACATTTGAGATGGAACATATTCTGGGAGGAAGATCAACAGTTTAAGATTGGAAAGTTTAAGGTTTGAAGTGCCTATGGAGAAAATTTTTTTTGGTGTTTTTGGTTTTGTTTTTTTGAGACAGGGTCTCACTCTGTCAACAAGACTGGAGGTGCAGTGGCGCGATCACAGCTTGCTGCAGCCTCGACCTCCTGGGCTGAGATGATCCTCTCACCTCAGCCTCCCCAGTAGCTGCAACTACTGGTACACACCACCATGCCTGGCTAATTTTTTGTATTTTTTTGTAGAGACAGGGTTTTGTCATGTTGCCCAGGCTGGTCTCGAACTCCTGGCCTCAAGCGATCCGCCAGCCTCAGCCTCCCAAAGTGCTGAGATTACCGGTGTGAGCCACCGCACTCGGCCAGATCTTGCTCTGTTGCCCAGGCTGTAGTGCAGTGGCGCAATCTCGGCACACTGCAACCTCCGCCTCCTGGATACAAGTGATTCTCTTGCCTCAGCCTCCTGAGTAGCTGGGACTACAGGCACGCGCCACCAGGCCTGGCTAATTTTTTGTATTTTTAGTACAGACGGGGTTTCACCGTGTTAGCAAGGATGGTCTTGATCTCCTGACCTCGTGATCCACCCGCCTCAGCCTCCCAAAGTGCTGGGATTACAGGTGTGAGCCACTGCGCCCAGCCTCTTTTTTTTTTTTTTTTAACTTTCATTTTAGACTCACGGGGTACATGTGCAGGTTTGTTATATGGGTAAGTTGTGTGACACTGAGGTTTGGAATACGATTGATCCCATCACCCATGTAATGAGCACAGTACCCAGTAGGTAGTTTTTCTTTTTCTTTTTTTCTTTGAGACAGGGTCTTGCTCTGTTGCCCAGGCTGGAGTGCAATGGCACGATCTCAGCTCACTGCAACCTCCACCTCCTGGGTTCAAGTGATTCTTCTGCCTCAGCCTCCAAAGTAGCTAGGATTACAGGTGTGCATCACCATGCCCGGCTAATTTTTGTATTTTAAGTAGAGATGGGGTTTCGCCATGATAGCCAGGCTGATCTTGAACCCCTGGCCTCAAGTGATCTGCCTGCCATGGCCTCCCAAAGTGCTGGGATTACAGGCATGAGCCACCATGCCCGGCTCCATTAGGTATTAATAGTTTTCAACCCTTGCCCCCTCTTCTTTCTTCTTCCCCCTAGTAGTCCCCAGTGTCTATTGATGCCATCTTTATGTCCATGAGTACCCAATATTTAGCTCCCGTTTACAAGTGAGAACATATGGTATTTGGTTTTCTGTTCCTGCTCTAAATTCATTTAAGAGAATGGACTTCAGCCACATCCATGTTGCTGTAAAAAACATGTTTCTTTGTTTCTTCATTTTGTTTCTTTTTATGGCTGCATAGTATTCCATAACATATATGTACCATTTTCTTTATCCAGTCCACCGTTGATGGGCACCTAAGCTGATTTCATGTGTTTGCTCTTGTGAATAGTGCTGCAAGGAACATACGAGTGCATTATTTCTTTCTAGTAGAAGGATTTTTTTTCTTTTGGGTAAATACCCAGTAATGAGATTGCTGGGTCAAACTGTAGTTCTATTTTTAGTTCTTTGAGAAATCCAGGAGAAATGTTTAATAGGTGGTTGTAGACACGGTCCTGGAATTCAGCAGAGAAATCTGGGTTGGAATAGAGCCCCAGGAGTGAGTGGCACATTCTAGCAGATGACGTCATAAAGAGGTGCAGGGAAAAAACAAGATGGCCTAAGACCAAGCTCTGAGGAACTCCGACATTTAGAGGTCAGGTGGAGAACAAGTTGCCAAAGGAGAAGCCGGCAAACTAAGAAGAAAATCAGGAGGATGCGGACTTCTGGAACCCAAAAAAAAGGGTGTTCCAAAAAAGGAATGGGAAACTGTGCTGAAGGCTGCAGAGACATGAAGCAAGCCTGCCCTGAGAAGCGTGCAGAGGATTGGGTAGGAGCCACTGTAGCTCTGCCTACAGCATTTGCAATGGGTGAGTGAGAAATCACGCAGTGGAGAAAAACAACGTGGACCAGACTTTGGGTATCTCAGCTTGGCTGGGGACCATGTACAAAGCTGGTGCAGCAGTGAGAAGAGGAAGTGGAATCAAGATAGTCGGGGTTTTTTAGGCTGGGCGCGGTGGCTCATGCCTGTCATCCCAATGTTTTTGCGAGGCTGAGGCAGGAGGATCACTTGAGGTCAGGAGTTCGAGACCAGCCTGGGCAACATGGTGAAACCTCGTCTCTACTAAAAATACAAAAAATTAGCCAGGCATGGTGGCTAGTGCCTGTAATCCCAGCTACTCAGGAGGGAGGCAGGAGAATTGCTTGAACTCAGGTTACAGGCAGCCGAGATTGCACCACTGCACTCCAGCCTGGATGACAAGAGTGAAACTCCATCTAAAAAAAAAAAAAAAAA
>NW_026652346.1:32610-38168 GCF_009828535.3 Hylobates moloch | reverse complement strand
TTTTTTTTCTTTTGAAACAGAGTCTTGCTCTGTCACCCAGGCTGGAGTGCAGTGGTGCTGCGATCTCGGTTCACTGCAACTTCCACTTCCCAAGTTCAAGCGATTCTCCTGCCTCAGCTTCCCAAGTAGCTGGGATGACAGGCATGTGCCGCCACGCCCGACTCATTTTGATATTTTTAGTAGAGACAGCGTTTCACTATGTTGGCCAGGCTGGTCTCAAACTCCAGACCTCAGGTGATCCACTCGCCTCGGCCTCCCAAAGTGCTGGGATTACAGGCATGAGCCACCGCATCCGGCCGTTATTTGATTTTTGATGGGAGCTACTAGAGCTAATTTAGATGGTAATGAGGAGGACAGGAGGAAAGAGAGAGGAAAAAGAAGTTGGCCAGATGCGAGGAAGGACAGAGTTGCCAGGTGATGACCAATGAGTAGCCAACTTATCTGAGAAGGCAGGACCCTCGAGAGCAAGTGGTGGATGTGGCTCTGATGGGTCACAGGGCCTCCTTCCTCTACCTATTCTGGCTTCTTAGCCTCTCCTCCTCCTAAGGGCACTCTGCAAACATTGTTTTTCCCAGAATACTGACTTTGGCCTCCTCTTCTCACTCTCCATGTTATTCATTGGTGACTTCATCCACTACTGTGACTTTACCTGCTAATTGCTCATAACACTCAAACCTCTGTCTCTGGCCCAGATGTCTCTTCCCCATGTGCCGACTTGGTGTACATCCAATGGTTGACTGAATATCCCCACTTAGATGCTCATGGACAGTGGCATGCTGGCATCCGCTCATGCCAGGTCACGAGTGCCCATTGTACACCCAGCTCCTTATTCAGTGAAGTCATCTTGGTAGTAGAAACTTGAAGAGCTGGTCGCGGTGGCTCACGCCTGTAATCCCAGCAGTTTAGGAGGCCCAGGTGGGTGGATCACCTGAGGTCAACATGGTGGAACTCAGTCTCTACTAAAAAATACAAAAAAATTAGCTGGGCGTGGTGGCGGGTGTCTGTAATACCAGCTACTCGAGAGGCTGAGGCAGGAGAACCGCTTGACCCCAAGAGGTGGAGGTTGCAGTGAGCTGAGATAGCGGCATTGCATTCTAGCCTGAGCTAGAGACTCCATCTAAAAAAAATAAAATAAAATAAAATAAGATAGTAGGAACTTGAACTCAGCCAAGGTGGGACTATTTACATCATGGACATTGGCAAATGCTTCCGATCAGGGCTCCCCCCTTTTTGAAGAGCTGGTTGTTAGGAATGGTGGCTCACCACCAGGAGTTCGAGACTAGCCTGGGCAACACAGTGAGACCCCATCTTTAAAAAAAAGATTAAAAATTATCCAGGCATGGTGGCATGCCTGTAGTCCCAGCAACTCAGGAGGCTGAGGTGAGAGGATTGCTTGAGCCCGGAAGTTGGAGGCTGCAGTAAGCTATGATCACACCACTGCACTCCAGCCTGAGTGACAGAGCAACATCCTGTCTCAAAACAAACAAAAAAAATTTACTACACACCACTGTTCACAGACATCTCACATTCAACATATTCAAAACTAAGTTAATCATCTTCCCCTGAGCCCAACCCTGCCCAACCTTACCCCTTCCCTGAATCTCCTGGCCCAGCTGACAGCACCAGCACCCACTGAGATATCTCCCATGCCCTCCCTCCCCATATCCGAAGGATGGTCAATTAGTTAGGGTATAGTCGAAGCGGCTATAACAAAGAATTCCCCAAAATTCAGTGACTTAACCTCAAAATAGACACTCCAAGACTGTGGGGACATCTCTGCCATCTTTTTTTTCTTTTCTTTTTGTTTTTGTTTTTGAGATGGAGTCTCGCTCTGTCATCTAGGCTGGAGTGCAGTGGTGCGATCTCGCCTCACTGCAACCTCCACCTCCTGGGTTCAAATGATTCTCCTGTCTCAGCCCCTGAGTAGCTGGGATTACAGGTGTGTGCCACCACACCTGGCTAAGTTTTATATTTTTAGTAGAGACAGGGTTTCACCATGTTGGCCAGACTGGTCTCAAACTCCTGACCTCAAGTCTGCCCACCTGGGGCTCCCAAAGTCCTGGGATTACAGGCATGAGCCACGGCGCCCAGCTGGTCTCTGCCATCTTAAACATGTGGCTTCTATCTCTCTGTTCCATGGGGCCTAGGCAGAAATCACCATCATATCTGAATGTGGGAAGGGGGGTAAAGTGGGAAGCACAGGTCCTTTCCTGATTAAGGACACCACTAACCTGCTCAGAAGTTGTCCAGATGCAGCTGGACACAGTGGCTCATGCCTGTAATCCCAGTACTTTGGGAGGCCAGAAGAAGGTTCGCTTGAGGCCAGGAGTTCAAGACCAGCCTGGTTAACATAGCAAGACCCCCATCTCTATTATTTAAATTTCTAATAAAAAATAAATTAAAGGCCGGGCACGGTGGCTCACACCTGTAATCCCAGCACTTTGGGAGGCCGAGGCAGGCAGATCACAAGGTCAGGAGTTCGACACCAGCCTGACCAACATGGTGAAACCCTCTCTCTATTAAAAATACAAAAAAAAAAAATTAGCCAGGTATGGTGGCACACACCTGTAATCCCAGCTACTCAGGAGGCTGAGGCAGGAGAACTGCTTGAACCCGGGAGACGGAGGTTGCAGTGAGCCGAAATTACGCCACTGCACTCCAGCCTGGGCAATAGAGCGAGACTCTGTCTCAAAAATAAATAAATAAATAAATAAAATTAAAGCGGCCAGGTGCAGTGGCTCATGCCTGTAATCCCAGCACTTTGGGAGGCCAAGACAGGCAGATCACGAGGTCAGGAGTTGGGAGACCATCCTGGCTAACACGGTGAAACCCCATCTCTACTAAAAATACAAAAAAATTAGCCGGGCGTGGCAGCGTGCGCCTGTGGTCCTAGCTACTAGGGAGGCTGAGGCAGGAGAATGGTGTGAACCCGGGAGGTGAAGCTTGCAGTGAGCCGAGATTGCACCACTGCACTCCAGCCTGGGCAACAGAGTGAGACTCCGTCTCAAAATAAATAAATAAATAAATTAATTAATTAATTAAAATGAAAATAATAAGTTGGTCAGACGCAAGGAAAGCTGGGACATGTAGTCTCTGTCCATGTACCCAGCTAAAATATTATTAATAAACAAGGCAATTTAGGAGGCCGAGGCAGGAGGGTTTCTTGAGCCCAGGGGTTCGAGACCAGCCTGGGCAACATAGTGAGACCCTGTCTCTATAAAAAATAAAAAATAATAAAATAGGCTGGGCATGGTGACTCACACCTGTAATCTCAGCACTTTGGGGGCCGAAGGAGAAAGATTGCTTGAGCTCAGGAATTCGAAACCGGCCTGGGGAACATAGTGAGACTTCATGTTTACTAAAGATAAAAATAAAAAAATTAATTAACCAGATGTGGTGGCTCGTGCCTGTAGTCCCAGCAACTCAGGAGGCTGAGGTGGGAGGATACCTTGAGCCCAGGAGATTGAGGCTGCAGTGAGCTATGATCGCACCACTGCATTCCAGCCTGGGTGACAGAGTGAGACCCTGTCTCAAAAACTAAAAATAATTGATGATAATAATAATAAACAAAGAAGGGCAATGGGAAATGGTATAAGAGTAGCAGTCTATGCCTAGTGGATCCATCACGTCAATGTTATCACTCACTCTCTCTTTTTTTTTTTTTGACAGCCTCAACCTCCTGGGCTCAAGTGATCCTCTTGCCTCAGCCTCCTGAGTAGCTAGAACTACAGGCACGCACCACCACAACAGGCTAATTAAAAAAAATTTTTTTTTCTGTGGAGATGAGGTCTCGATATGTTGCCTAGAATGGTCTCCAACACTGGCCTCAAGTGATCCTCCTGCCTCAGCCTCCCAAAGTGTTGGGATTACAGGCATGAGCCACTGTGCCCAGCCCAATACTATCTCTTGAATACTGCTTAAATCCATCCCTTCTACGGTGTGCCAATTACTATTACCTTGATTCCTGCCCATTTCCTGGCCTCTAACTTAGTCCCTTTCTAATCAATCTACCAAATGGCTGCCAGAGGTATCTTTCTAAAATGCTAATTGGATCAATAACCCTCCTGTTCAAAATCTTGCAGTAGTTCCCAGGGGTTTCCAGGAGAAGAGTCAACTTCTTTGCATGACACAAAGGTCAGGTCTTGTCCCCTCAACTCAGAAATGCCTTTCACCCCTACTCCAGCTCCACTTCCTTGACTGCCAGAAAAACCCAGGCCATTTCCTGGGACTTAGTTTAAATATTGCTTTAAATGTTGTTTGTGTGCCACTGCAATGCTGGCTCCATTCCTGTTGAAGCCTTTACTGGACTGTGTATTTCTGGGCACTTGCCATCCATCCTTGGACCGGGGCTCCCTGTGAAGCCAAGGCACTTGGTTTATCTGGCAGAAGGCTGGGTGAAGGCCGGGTACCTTTTGAGGCTGAGGCAGGTGGATTGCTTGAGGTCAGGAGTTTGAGACCAGCCTGGGCAACATGGCAAAACCTCATCTCTGCAAAAAATACAAAAATCAGCCTGGGCACAGTGGCTCACACCTGTAATCCCAGCACTTTGGGAGGCGAAGGCGGGTGGTCACCTGAGGTCAAGAGTTCGAGACCAGCCTGGCCAACATGGCAAAACCCTATGTCTACTAAAAATACAAAAATTAGCCAGGGGTGGTGGTGCATGCCTGTAGTCCCAGCCACTTGGGAGTGAGAGAGAAGAATCACGTGAACCTGGAAGGCAGTGGTTGCAGTGAGGCAAGATCATGCCATTGCACTCCAGCCTGGGTGGCAGAGCAAGACTCTGTCTCAAGAAAAAAAAAAATCAGTTGGGTGTAGTGGCATGTCCCTGTGGTCCCAGCTGCTCGGGAGACCGAAGCAAAAGGATTGCTTGACTCCAGGAGACTGAGGCTGCAGTGAGCTGTGATCACGCCACTGCACTCCAGCCTGGGTGACAGAATGAAATCTTGTCTCAAAAAAGACAAAACAAGGGCTGGGCACGGTGGCTCACGCCTGTAATCCCAACACTTTGGGAAGCCAAGGTGGGTGAATCACTTGAGGTCAGGAGTTCAAGACCAGCCTGGCCAACATGGTGAAACCCTGTCTTTACTAAAAATAAAAAAAAATTAGCTGGGCGTGGTGATGCATGCCTGTAATCCCAGCTACTCAGGAGGCTGAGGCAGGAGAATCGCTTGAATCCAAAAGGCGGAGGTTGCAGTAAGCTAATATCGTGCCACTTCACTCCAGCCTGGGCGACAGAGCGAGACTCTGTCTCAAAGGAAAAAAAAAAGCCAGCTTGGGAAACATAGCAAGACTCTGTTTCTACCAAAAACAAAAAAAAGGCCAGGCGTGGTGGCTCACGCCTGTAATCCCAGCACTTTGGGAGGCCGAGGCGGGCGGATCACAAGGTCAGGAGATGGAGACCATCTTGACTAATATGGTGAAACCCTGTCTCTACTAAAAATACAAAAAATTAGCCAGGCATGGTGGCGGGCACCTGTAGTCCCAGCTACTCGGGAGGCTGAGGCAGGAGAATGGCGTGAACCCGGGAGGTGGAGCTTACAGTGAGCCGAGATCGCGCC